>NW_027507718.1:404897164-404948791 GCF_037356315.1 Lithobates pipiens | reverse complement strand
AAAAAAAATGATAAAAATTTCATCTTGGGTACAGTGTTGTATGACCGCGCAATTGTCATTCAAAGTGCATCAGCGCTGAAAGCTGAAAATTGGTCTGGGACTGAGGGGGGTTTAAGTGCCCAGTAAGCAAGTGGTTAAAGGAGCTGCAGGAATATCTGGCAAGTACTGGCTGTGTGGTACATGTGACAACAATCTCCCGTATTCTTCATATGTCTGGGCTACGGGGTAGAGTGGCAAGATAGAAGCTTTTTCTTTACGAAGAAAAACATCCAAGACCAGCTAAACTTTGCAAAAACAAATCTGAAGTCTCCCAGAGGCATGTGGGAAAATGTGTTGGGGTCTGAGCAAACCAAGGTTGAACTTTTTGGTCATAATTCCAATACGTTTGGCGCAAAAACAAAACTGCACGTCACCAAAAGAACACCATACTACACTGTGAAGCATGGTGGTGGCAGCATCATGCTTTGGGGCTGTTTTTCTTCAGCTGGAACAGGGGTCTTAGTCAAGGTACTGGGTATTATGAACAGTTGCATGTTCCAGTCAATATTGCCACAAAACTTTCAGGCTTTTGCTAGAAAGCTGAACATGAAGAAGAACTTCATCTTTCAGCATGATAATGACCTAAAGCATACATCCAAATCAAAAAAGGGTGGTCTCTACCAGGAGATTTAAAGTTTTGGAATGGCCCTGCTGGAGCCCACACCTAAATCCAATTGAAAATCTGTGGGTTGATCTGAATAGGGCTGTGCACAGGAGATGCCCTCACAATCTGATGGATTCGTAGTGTTTTTACAAAGAAAAGTGGGCAAATAATGCCAAGTCAAGGTGTGCCATGCTGATAGACTCGTACCCAAAAAGACTGCGTGCTGTAATAAAATCAAAAGGTGCATCAACAAAGTATTAAATCAACCACTTACGGACCTCCGCATGCTGATATATGTCCTAACTTTGAAGAGGAATATCATTGCTATCGTAGCAGCTAGCTGCCATAACCCCAGTATCCTCTTCTTCGGCCGGCGGTCTGCTTTCCGATAATAGTGGTCTCTGCAGCGGGTTCACCACGAGATGACTTTTATCAGCGGCGGGAGAGAGGGCCCCCCTCTCCCGCCACACTCCGGTGCCCTCCCGCCTCTTACCATCGGTGGAGGCGATCGGATCCTTTCTCATGCTGGGTATGGAGACGAGTGAGGGATAGATGGCCCCCTACCCCTCTCCATACTATTGCAGGATGTGGAAGCGACGTCAAAATGTCACTTCCACCCATAGCTCTTAAAGAGACTTTTTTATTTTATTTATTTTTTGCATTGTAGTGTAAATATGAGATCTGAGGTCTTTTTGACCCCAGATCTCATATTTAAGAGGTCCTGTCATGCTTTTTTCTATTACAAGGGATGTTTACATTCCTTGTAATAGGAATAAAAGTGACGCCATTTTTTGTTTTTATTTTTTTTTTAAAGAACCGTTTAAAAATAAAAAAATAAGGTAAAATAAATAAGAAAAATATATATATATTTTTTTAAACGTGTCCTATCCCGCCGAGCTTGTGTGCAGAAGCTAACGCATACATGAGTAACGCCTGCATATGGAAACGGTGTTCAAACCACATATGAGGTATTGCCGCGATCGGTAGAGCGAGAGAAATAATTTTAGCTCTAGATCTCCTCTGTAACTCAAAACATGCAACCTAAAGAATTTTTTAAACGTCGCCTATGGAGATTTTTTAAGGGTAAAAGTTTGTTGCCATTCCACGAGTGGGCGCAATTTTGAAATGTGATGTGTTGGGTATCAATTTATTTGGCGTAACATTATCTTTCACAATATATAAAAAAAAATTGGGTTAACTTTACTGTTTTATTTTTTTTAATTCAAAAGTGTATTTTTTTCCCAAAAGACTGCTGTGCAAGTACGGTGTGACAAAGTATTGCAATTACCGCCATTTTATTCTCTAGGGTGTTAGAAAAAAAATTTATTATGTTTGGGGGTTCTAAGTAATTTTCTAGCAAAAAAAAAATGTTTTTTTTTTTTAAACTTGTAAACAATAAATCTTAAAAAGAGGCTCAGTCCTTAAGTGGTTAAAGGTGTGTAGCCATATTAATTTTTTTTTTTTTTTTTTACTTCCCTTCGCCTAAAAGATTTTAGTTTGATGTTCAATTTAGTTGTACGGATCACATTTTTGTATCATCTTATTATATATTTTTATATATATATATATTTTTTTTTTTTTTCCTCTCACAGGGATGTGTAGAATTTTTATTGTGTGTGTGTGTGTGTGTGTGTGCGCGCGCGCGCGCGCACTCACTCTCTCAATAGTGAGTACACCCCTCGCATTTTTGTAAATATTTTATTATATCTTTTTTCATGTGACACTTACGAAATGACACTTTGCTACAATGTAAAGTAGTGAGTGTACAGCTTGTATAACAGTGTAAACTTGCTGTCCCCTCAAAATACCACAACACACAGCCATTATCTAAACCGCTGGCAACAAAAGTGAGTATACCCCTAAGTGAAAATGTCCAAATTGTGCCCAATTAGCTATTTTCCCTCCCTGGTGTCATGTGACTCATTGGTGTTAGAAAGTCTCAGGTGTGAATGGAGAGCAGGTGTGTTAAATTTGGTGTTATCGCTCTCACTCTCTCATACTGGTCACGAAGTTCAGCATGGCACCTCATGGCAAAGAACTCTCTGAGGTTCTGGGAAAAAAAAGAATTGTTGCTCTCCATAAAGATAGCCTAGGCCAGTGATGGTGAACCTTGGCACCCAGATGTTTTGGAACTACATTTCCCATGATGCTCAGCTACACTGCCGAGTTCATGAGCATCATGGGAAAATGAGTTCCAAAACATCTGGGGTGCCAAGGTTCGCCATCACTGGCCTAGGCTATAAGAAGACTGCCAAGACCCTGAAACTGAGCTGCAGCACGGTGGCCAACACCATACAGCAGTTTAACAGGACAGGTTCCACTCAGAACAGGCCTCACCATGGTCAACCAAAGAAGTTGAGTGCACATGCTCAGCATCATATCCAGAGGTTGTCTTTGGGAAATAGACATATGAGTGCTGCCAGCATTGCTGCAGAGGTTGATGGGGTGGGGGTCAGCCTCTCAGTGCTCAGACCATACACCTCACACTGCATCATATTGGTCTGCATGGCTGTCGTTTCAGAAGGAAGCCTCTTAAATATGATGCAGAAGAAAGCCCACAACCAGTTTGCTGAAGACAAACAGACTAATGACATGGATTTCTGCAACCATGTCCTGTGGTCTGATGAGACCAAGATAAACTTATTTGGTTCAAATGGTGTCAAGCGTGCGTGCCGGCAACCAGGTGAGAAGTACAAAGACAAGTGTATCTAGCCTACAGTCAAGCATGGTGATGGGAGTGTCATGGTCTGGGGCTCCATGAGTGCTGCCAGCACTGGGGAGCTACAGTTCATTGAGGGAACCATTAATGCCAACATGTACTGTGACATACTGAAGCAGAGCATGATCCCCCTCCCTTCGCAGACTGGGCCACGGGGCAGTATTCCAACATAACCCCAAACACATCTCCAAGACAACCACTGCCTTGCTAAAGAAGCTGAGGGTAAAGGTGATGGACTGGCCAAGCATGTCTCCAGACCTAAACTCAATGGAGCATCTGTGGGGCATCCTCAAATGGAAGGTGGAGGAGCGCAAGGTCTCTAACTTCCACCAGCTCTGTGATGTCATCATGGAGGAGTGGAAGAGGACTCCAGTGGCAACCTGTGAAGCTCTGGTGAACTCCATGCCCGAGAGGGTTAAGGCAGCGCTAGAAAATAATGTTGGCCACACAAAATATTGACACTTTGGGACCAATTTGGAAATTTTCATTTAGGGGTGTACTCACTTTTGTTGCCCGTGGTTTAGACATTAATGGCTGTGTGTTGAGTTTTTTTGAGGGGACAGCAAATTTACACTGCTATACAAGCTGTACACTCACTACTTTTACATTGTAGCAAAGTGTCATTTCTTTTTTAAACAATAAGCTTTTATTAATGCTTAGAGATAACATTTGTACAATCATACTAACATTTGTACAGAAATATCAAAAATATATAACAATGTATAATTGAATTCAGTGGTAGAGTATTTTACTAGTAAAACCAACAAAATGGCTTAATCATCAGCCAATCGTTAAACCGATAATTTATGTAGACATACTCTGAATTGTATAGAAAAATCTATTATTTAATTTGAGAAGAAGAATGAAATTTATTTGTGGGCCTCGGAGGAGTGCCCTTAGAGATGAGTATAGTAACAGAAATGAAAGGAAGGATAAGTAAAAATGGGAGAAAGATATTAACTATTTACTTTTCTGTGTGTTTAAAAGGTCTATGTTGTCGCATGAAAAGATATAGGGCTGAAACAACTAATTGATTACGAAAATAGTAATCGATTAATCGGCCAGCCAATTAGTTGGCCTGCATACAGAATGCATTATTTGTTAACATATCAGGAAGTACAGTGCAGCACACATACAGCTCAGTACATCATCCATTCATGTCAGTAAGTGCCTGAGAACTTGTGAATGTGTGAGGAGCAATCTTTACCTTGCTATTGGGGCACTCTGTACTGTACAGTACTTAACGCACAGCAAAAAGAAGTGTAGAAACAGATCAAAAGCAAACTGCATAGGTGTGTACCGAGCCTTATGCTGGCCACACAGATCAATTTTCAGATATTTATATGAAAAATATTTATATAAAAAATATTTATACATTCGCTGAATGAAAGAATGTTGCTTTTAACGTTCTGTTGAAATGAATGTAATTTCTGAACAAAAACAACATACACTGAAAATTTCCTTTTGACCAAGCAGTTTTCTATTCTTTTTAAAATTTCCTGTGGTTGAAAAGGAAGGTCGATTTGACCCCACTAACGATTTGAAAATCAAAAGAACGTTCTTAAAAAATAATAATAATAATTTTAACCACTAGGCGTCCTTACTATAGCCAAAAAGCGGCTGCAGCGCAGACGCAGATTGCAGGGAGGCCGTCCCTGAACCTCCTCCTGTTTATTTCCCTCTGCGCGGGCACGCAGAGGGGAAATTCTGTGTTGGCCGTGTCCCTTGGAATGAATGGCCCCATTCATTCTTTCATGTACACGGATCAGTCATCCTGTTCCCTTTGCAGAGAAACGGCCCCAAAGCATGTTGTTGCCACCCCCATGCTTCACAATAGGTATGGTGTTCTTTGGTTGCTTCTCTCTCCTCCAAACACGAGTTGTGTTTCTACCAAGCAGTTCTACTTTGGTTTCATCTGACCATATGACATTCTCCCAATCCCCTTCTGGATCATCAAAATGCTCTCTAGCAAACCTCAGAAGGGCCTGGACATGTACTGGCTTAAGCAGGGGGACACGTCTGTCACTGCAGGATCTGAGTCCCTGATGGTAACCTTTGTTACGTTGGTCCCAGCTCTCTGCAGGTCATTCACTAGGTTGCCCCTGTGTGGTTCTGGGATTTTTGCTCACTGTTCTTGTGATCATTTTTACCCCTAAGGGTGAGATCTTGCGTGGAGCCCCAGATCGAGGGAGATTATCAGTGGTCTTGTATGTCTTCCATTTTCTAATTATTGCTCCCACAGTTCATTTCTTCACACCAAGCTGCTTGCCTATTGCAGATTAAGGCTGGGTTCACACTGCTGCGGGGGGAGATCCGGATGTGATTCGCACCGCAAATCACATCCAATCTCCGTAGCGATGCGAGTACAGCCATACAGATCGTATGGCTGAATTCGCAGCGCTCCCGCAGCAAACTCGCACGGGACCCTTTTTTTGGTCCGCAACAGAATCGGATCGCATGGGGGTTCACACCATGCGATCCGATTCCTGTGCGAGTCGGCAGATCGCACTGCGATATGCGGACGGATCTGGGGGTGTCATTAACATAACATTGACACTCCCAGCCGTCCGCATAGGGCAGTGTGAACTGCCGGCGGGAGGTGTGCGATGCGGGAAAACGCCGCGGATTCGCGGCGTTCTCGCATCGCAGAGGTGTGAACCCGGCCTCAGTCTTCCTTTTTGTTGTTTTTTGTTTTTGTCTACCATTTTGTTTATGGTGTCCTTCGACAGCTCTTTGGTCTTCACCATACTGGAGTTTGGAGTGTGACTGTTTGAGGTTGTGGACAGGTGTCTTTGATACCGATAACAAGTTCAAACAGGTGCCATTAATACAGGTAATGAGTGGAGGACCGAGGAGCCTCTTAAAGCAGAAGACTTTCCACCATAATTTGCAAATCAATTCTTTCAAAAATCAGGCAATGTGATTGTCTGGATTTGTTTCCACATTTTTGTCATAGTTGAGGTATAGCTATGATGACAATTGCAGGTCTCTCATCTTTTAAGTGGGAGAACTTGCACAATTGGTGTCTGACTAAATACTTTTTTGCCCCAGTGTGTGTGTGTGTACACACACAAATCATACCACGGTAACACCGGATAGTGACTAGCAGCTCTAGACTCTAAAGTTTAGAGTTTGTTAGAAAAATGAAAGGAGATCAGCGACGGATAATGTGTTCCTTTCAGAATATATTTTCTGACTTGTTTCAGGAACTGGTTTTATTGTAGAAGACATAATAGGATCAGCTGATGCATGTCGAAGTCAGATGTATGACGGGGCACTTCCTGAGTAAAGGGTTGAAGGTCAACTTGTCACTGTACAAAAGTGAAAGAGAACTACTTGGATCACGTTTTAGTTAATTGATTTGCTTTAGTCATGATTTTGCGTACAGTTTGTTCTTGATGTCGGCTTTAACAGGATTATTTGAAGATTTAGATCACAATTTATTTTATTTATTTTTTTGCAAGGAATGAAACTGAGTACTTGAGACTGTCCTAATAAGAACTTCTACAATGAGCACTGCCGCAGAAAGAAAATTTATAAACCTCCGCAAGCGCCTGGACCAGCTGGGTTACAAGCAACCACTAGGCATTGAGTCTTTACCTCTAGTTGAAAAACTCTTCAGGTATTTTCAGTTCAGTAGATCTGTGTGTGTGTGCTTTTTTTTTTTTTCCTATGTATGCTGTAATGATTGTACAGAAGCACATTGTCATAATAATCACTTTGGGCCGAATCACACCACCTCAGTTGAGCTGCGTTCATATGCACAGTTTGTGAATGTCATTTCAAATTAAAAAACAAAATATGCCATACATTTATGCAATACATGCACATTTTGCTACGTTTTTATCTTTTTTTTAAAGCAGAAATAAACCCCTTATCGTAATCATACAGTGTACACAGGATTGGGATTCATTAGTGATGAGCTCTGGCGAATTTGGAATGGGATCCAAACTGATCTGTGAGCCCACCAGCAAGCTGTCACCTGTATTGACTAATCATCTGCGCCCAGGGCATTTCCTGTCCCGCAGTAACACATACACAATGGGTGTAGAGGTGTCAGCTTCCTAGTGGCCTCTCGCATGTGGGTTCAGATCCTAGTCCAAACATAATTGAGCTCATCGCTGTACAGGTGCAGACCTGATAGTTTTAATGCCTTGCACTCTACACATAAAAGGTCCTTTTTATATAGTTGCAGGAAAGAAATTCGATCAATTCCCCCATCTACACAGACCGTGTTGACAGGTGAATCCCTCCCTCCGCGCCATTGTATCCTCCCAGCGAAAATCTGGCAGGCTGCTTATGCCCACGTTGATTGATCGATCGATCAACCTTGTACATTCAGCTTGCCCATACATTGTTGAAATCTCGGCCGGCTCAGCAGGAATCTCCCAAGATTCAAACAGTCTATAACCAGCCTTAGGCTTTACTACCTGATCTCTGCTAAATTATATCAGATTAGGATTTTGGCTAGAAGCAGACATAAGGTTTAATGCTAGCAATTTTTGTGTGCCTTGTTAAATGATTAGGCCTCACGGCAGTAGAGAGTTTTCACGTGCAGCATTTATTAGTTTAGTAAGGAAATTTTAAAGAAAAGCGGAGACTTTTATCTTCCAAGATCCAAAAAGCTATTGCATGATTTTGCCTTGAGTTGTTTTGTATTGCTTTATGTTGATCTCCCCCCCCCCTTTTTTTTTTTTTTTAATGTTGTTGTCTGACATTTTGGTTTGTATGCATTTCACAGTGACCTCGTTCATACTACAGAAAGCCTTCGCAATGCTAAGTTAAGCGTTAGCAAAAATGAGAAGGAAAATAAGAATTTTGACTCGGTGGTGGAACCGTACAAGGCAGAAAATGCTAGACTTGTCAGGGAAAACAATGAGCTACACTTGGAACTCCTGAAGCTCAAAGAAGAATCAGACCGACACATTAAAGGTCAGACGCTGGACCTGAGATGATTACTTTTTTTTTTTTAATGTCTGTTTCAGGTTATGTCTATGCTTCCAGGTAATATTTGTCATTTTAGCGAGATGGTGGTTTTCCCAGGATGTTCTCAAGTCTTTGGGCTCCATTCACACCCAGGAGATTTGAATTGCGGCAAAACATAGGATGTGTTGGGATGCCATTACATGTTAATGGCACCCAAAATTAAATAACATTATGTGTTAATGGCACCCCAATTGCGGTGCAATTTTTGCCGCATGATAAATTGAAATGCGCAAAGCTTGCCGCTCAGAAGGCGAAGGAGCTTCTTTTGGACTAAGCCTCGCGCGTTGTGATTTTTCCGCGATTGGAGAGTGTTTGTTTGTTTTTATCATTGCACAATTGGGGTGCCATTAACAAGTAATGGCATTACAAACACATCTTGCGTCAGAACTGTTCCCATTTTTAAGAGGGAATTCATTTGTAGATGTATTCTATTTGGATCTACCAGTGACCCACTGTATCAGAAAAAATTACCTGACCGGTAGAAGGTGTGCTTACTTTATAAGGATTCTTGTGACCATCAGCTGGGATCCCTCTTTAAGAGACAGTTTGATCTGGCAGGTTGTGCTCACTGCCCTTTTGACAGTGACCTTGGTGTTCCAAACTGTGGCACAATGGGATATATCCCACTTAAAAGGATCTTTCCAGCACTGGGATAGACTCCTTCTTCTTAATTGATCGTGTAAACAGATGTTTGGTGCCTTGTTCTCCTTTGGTGGCTTGTTTCAAAGCATCTAAATTTTGTGTCTTAACCAGCATGCTCTGTGCATCTGTACTGGCATAAGATGCTAAAATGCTCATCCTGCTTACAAAAGCCATCTTACTGAATTGGCCTTAAAGGGACATCTTCTCTTTCTTCATTTGACACTGACCAAGAATGCCACAGGAACCCTGAGCATACAATTGCGATATCAGAGGAGGTTTAAGGCAAAGTCAGCTGAGCCACATTCTTGTCCATCTATTTATATAATAGGGACCCTCAGACCCTGACTCTGACTGTTCAAATGTCTCAAAGTCTTGGCCTGCGAATTGCATTCACTTACCTGGAGTTGCAGACCCCATGCTGAAGCGTTGTTCCTCTGGCAAACGTATCCCCATACATTGGCTATACTTGCTTTTGTCAGATATCGTTGGGATGGTACGCTTCCTTCCCATTATGCATTTGATGATCTCTGCTTATGTTCTGACCTTTCTTCTCCTTCCTTACTTGTATACATAAATGTTTACACTCTTCTCTTCTGCTGCACACGTCTATTAAAAATGTTAATAAACAACTTTGTAAAGTCAAATGGCACAAATTCAGAGCAGCTAAGCCCTCCTATCGGCCTTCTGCATGAAAGCACGCCTCTACTTGGCGGTCTTTCATTGACTAGGTCAGATGCAGCAATTCAGTTTCCTCTTTTCCCTGTACTCAAGGGCAAAGCTTTGCTCATTGGAAAGCCACTATCGCCGAGAATACTGTCGGGTTCCCCCCAACTTGAATACTGAAGAACCAATGTTGAGCAGGTTTCCTGGTTCACACTCTATTGGACGAAACTTAGTTGCTGTTGTGCCTCCACTTAAAGAGTGGGAGTCCCGCATATGGAAGAAAATGTAACCTAGTTTTTGCGCAGGACGATGCAGAGTCTTCACCTTATTCATGCTGTCTATTTTTGAAAGACCTTGCCATGGGAAATGATGCCCTTTGGGCTAAGCAGAGAGGTTCACACGCCTAGGTGTGCCTAAAATTCTGTCTGGCAGCCTAGAGATCATCGTTGGAGGGCCCTATGCCTCCCTGGTAGACAGCAGGCAGAATGCACCAGTCTCCTGCTTTAGAAATTCTCTGTAGGGTACAGAGTTGTTCATGTGGACTTCAAGTTCAAACAGGGTTAGGGGATCCTTCCTTGATGGATCCATAACCTGAGGTAAAAATGCTTTGGGCCTTTCCCTGTAGACCAGCTGGTTGAATCTCCAAAACCTGTTATTGGTTCCTTCTCAGAATTATTGTTTTTAAGGATTGTGTTTTTTTTTTTTTTTTTTTTTATTTTATATATTGTTGACCCCATCATAGTGGGTCTTCTTTCCCTTGTGGGATTCACTTCAGGCTCGATATTCTGTTTGTGTGCAGTCATTCCCGCTAGATAGAAGATGGCCTTTTTAGATCATAATCCTATTTACTCTTTGTGTTCTTCCTCTGGTCATGTCATGTTGATAGGTTCCCGTTTTTCTGATCCGATTCTGGTCTTGGTCCTTGGGTGGCATTTGGACTGTAAGCAGTTCCCCATTTTCATTGAGCCTGTAGGTGATTGCGGCCAAGTTTCCCACCCCTCAAACAGACTGATTCTTTGATGTCTCAAAAGTACTGTATCTGAAATCCTGTGCCTCTCAGTGGATGGGAAAGAAAAGAGGTTTTACAATACAAAAATCCTGAGGGGAACAGTCCCTACTCATTTATTGGGTATTGCTTTCCATAAAACTGAGGAATCCTGGTTAGAGGAGGGGGTTATCTTGGGGCTGGCCTAAAATTTTATTTTTTGTAAATTGTCCAATCTTGCTGTATGCAGCAGTATAATATGACCCTATCTAAATTCCTGTTCCCCCCTCAATGGACTCCAAAGGTAAGTAGAAAAATAGAGTTTTTGTAAAATATACCATAAAAACCTCAACTGATATTTGACACTGTTTTGGGTAAGCGCTCCACTTTTCTTGTGCGTATGTGTATGCGCAGCTGGTGTCCTGTTGTGTTTTTTTTTTTTTTATATGAGTCTCTTAAGTGTGTGTGTGTGTGTGTGTGTGTGTGTGTGTGCGCACGCGTGCAGATTTAGAGTTTCTTCTATCTCTTCACTGGCTGCATACTTGTTCCAGTTAACGTACTTGGTAAGGCCAGACATGTACAACTATCATTAGATGGAAGTCAGAAGTGATGTATAAAGAATGTTTTGTATATATTGCTCCCTTTTTTTTTAATTTAATTTTTTATTTCTGTGATTGCTTTATTTTTTGAAGACTTGAAAGCTTCTCTAAGAAAACTTGAACACCAGACAGCTGACCTGAAATTTTTAAATAATCAGTATGTCCATAAGATTCGGTCAATGGAAAAGGAGAGTAAAGCCAAAACAGAAAGGATTCAGCAGCTGCAAGAGAAGAACCTGCAAGCTGTAGTGCAAACACCAGGTTAGAGTGGAAACATATCTCATGACTGTGTATTTTTCTGTGTCTGTAAAACTTTTTTCTTATTCATTCACAGGGGAATATCAGTTAGTTAGGTCTGCAAATACTCTAGCTGCTGACTTTTAAGAATCGGGTACTTACCAGTGGCCTGGGTCCAGCACTGTGTCTTTCCACAGCTGATTCTTCTTTCCACTGTGGGCTGCCGGTGCTGCCATTTTGGTTATAGGAGGGGGCTATGGCTTCCTGAAGAACTACAGCAGGCTTTTCACTGCGCATGTGATGGCTCAAGCAACACTCTGTAAATGGTCCTGCTGCCTAGAGACTGTGGGAGGGGGGAAGCAAGGAATGTTGTTCTTGCCTAGGTGAGGAATGCAGAGGTGGGAGTGGGTACCATTTAAAAATCAGGATTTGCTCTCCACTAATCCCCAATGCCGCACATCTACGGGGGTTGTATGATAATGGAAGAGACACCCTCAGCCTGCACTTCTGCCAGGCCACACGTTTCGCTCCACCCCTCTAAGCTTAGTCATGGGGCTATTCAATTTCTTGCTAGTGTCCTAGGATAATAAACATCTTTTATCCCGGTGGAAATATGTCAACCGTTTTTTTTTCCTTTTTTATCAAGACTTTGGTTAAAGAAAAAAAACAAAAGTCCTGTTCACTGCAGAGCCAAGATAGTTCCCTACAGAAGCTGGATTACTTTAAGAGGATGTGGGGCCAGCCTGTAAGATGAAGAAGCCATTATGGATTGTGTGTTTTTTTTATTTTATTTTATTTATTATTATTAGTATATGACTGAAGTGTTTCAGGAAAATGCCATACCCACACCCAAAATGTGTTGATGAGCAAATACCCTATGGGGGAGAGCCGTTCCTTTTGTGGGCTTAGCAATACCTTGTCTTCACAAAGCACTAATCGTTCCTGTAGTGGGCGTTCCACTGCTGAAGCAATTGAGTCCCTTGTGCCTTTTTTTTAAATAGCAACTACTCTCAGCAAGCTCCAGTGGGAGTGCATGCTGCTGGGCTTCCCTATGCTTTTACAGATTGTTTCCTAGGGGAGCTTGGGAAAAAAACTCTCTGTAGACACAGACACTCCCCATGTCCCAAAAAATTATGATGGATGATCTAAAAGACATTTGCATTTACTGCAAAAGCATCAAATGCTCACAATAATAAACACAACTAATCTTTAGCGATCATAAAACCATGAAAAAGTTACCGTCGTCTAGCCCTGTCCACTATGCACGTTACAAACATGAAATTTGTCAAGCTGACTCCCTCAGCCAACAGTCTGAACTTAGTAAAAGTATCAACACAAAAACAACCTTCAGCACTAAAAAAGACAGTTATAAAGAATCTATTGTTCAGTCAAAATCCCAAATAAACATTGTCCGGAAAGCAGTGCAGCTGTATACTTCTGGAAAAAGAAAGTTCACTTAGTCTTTGCATATAACAGCGCTCAATGGGACCAGACGTGAAATAAATTAATGTTTAAAAATGAATTTAATATAATGCAATGCACAGGAACAACACAGTCTGACGGATAAATGTAAAAACAATAAGCAGTCAGACGCAATGAAAGGCTCATCACAGGAATGCAGCGGTGAAAGCGGGGAGTGACACAGGAACAGCCGCTAATCTGACGGCCAGACATATATCCGCTGTAAGTTGGAGAACGAATCCGCCGCCTCCACTCACTCCCCGCTTTCTCTGCTCACGGCTTACTGCACCATCAAGCCCCCTGCTTCTGGATTGAGATGAGCTATGGTTACAAATCCAGGTTAACCCCTTGCATTCATCTTAGAGGCAGTATTGCTATTATTATTTTGCTGCAATATGCAATCATACTACAGTTTCACGGTTTGTAGACACTGTACAGTGGAAAAAGCTTGGGCAATCCAGAGTGTCCTCTGATAAGCAGACCTATATCAATGCCACATTCCTCTATGGAAATTTTGTGCAATGTGTACCCTCCAATGAATGTCCATGTTGGGTTTCTGTTTGTTCTATCAGATGTTATCTGACTTTTTCTTTACCTATGTGTGCATAACAGTTAGCAGTTACTTGTAGAGCTAAACAATGGAGGGGGAAAATTTGCTTTCTATCTTGCTTGTTACAAATGTGTCAGTTCAGTCTAGGTCTGCAATTAAATTGACAGAGTCTTGTCTGCCAGTCAGGAGTGTATTGCTCTGTCATCACCTGAGGAGGCTGACTCTAGTGACTGTCATTGTGGCCTAAACTAGGAACTGTCCGCTTCTGAAATCAAATCAATTTAGGACTACCTGCACAGAACACATTAAGATAAAAATCCTTGTGCCTTTTTTACAATCGCGTTGATCCAGCACAGAAAACCCATTTATAACATTCCAATTTAAATAAGTTATTTTTTTTAGGGGGGGGGGGGGAATATATATAAAATATTTTACTCCTAACGGCAAGTAATTTCCTAGTCCTACTGCTATGTATATACAGTATCTCACAAAAGTGAGTGGCCGCCTCACATTTTTTGTAAATATTTTATTAAATCTTTTCATGTGACAACACTGAAGAAATGACACTTTGGTACAATGTAAAGTAGTGAGTGTACAGCTTGTATAATCATGTAAATTTGCTTTTTAAAGTCCAAACCACTGGCAACAAAAGTGAGTACACCCCTAAGTGGAAATGTCCAAATTGGGCCCAATTAGCCATTTTCTCTCCCCGGTGTCATGTGACTCGTTAGTGTTACAAGGTCTTAGGTGTGTTTGGTGTTATCGCTCTCACTCTCTCATACTGGTCATTGGAAGTTCAACATTGCATCTCATGGTAAAGAACTCTGAGCATCTGAAAAAAAAAAGAATTGTTGCTCTACATAAAGATGGCCTAGGCGATAAGATTGCCAAGACCCTGAAACTGAGTTGCGGCATGGTGGCCAAGACCATACAGCGGTTTAACTTGGGCCACTCAGAACAGACCTCACCATGGTCGACCAAGAAGTTGAGTGCACGTGCTCAGCATCATACTAAATCACACGCTACAATTTATTTCTTTAATTGTCATAGGTGGAAAGAAGAGAAACATTCCTTTTAGGCGTCAGCGCATGCAGATCGACCAACCCATCCCACCATCTGGAATGAGCAGCCACCCTGTAACGCAGCCAGAAGATCCATATATTGCTGATCTGCTGCAAGTTGCTGATGATAGGTATGTTGTCTGTTCTACTCCAAAAAGCAGAACTGTCAGTTGAATGAAAATGCAAATGATCTATCTGCAATATACAATCTGCTCAGAAATATTATTCAATATAAAGTGATCTTTTCAGACATGCATTTAATTAATATACACTTTTATTTTGTACATTTCAGAATTCGGGAACTTCAGCAGGACGTGGCATCTTTACGACAAAAGCTGGACACCTCTGAGAAAGCAGTTAACCATTTCACTCAGAAGGTTGGCTTCAATCTGAAACACTTTTTATATTTCTTATATGTGCATAATAGATGGTAACTATAAGCAAATATTTTTGTCATCTGATATGGCATACACTGTATGTAGATTTTATAATCTACCAAATATTATACAGCAACTTTAGGAAACCAAAGTGGCAGTTATATTCTGTGAAAGTTTTGGGAAAATCTAGAGCAGGGGTAGGCAACTGTAACCACTTGACCCCCTTCATGACCAGGCCATTTTTTTGTGATGCAGCACTGTATTACTTTATTTGACAGTTGCAGGGTTTGCGAAGCTGTACCCAAAATACCCCCCCCCCCTCATTTAGAGCTTTCTTTTGATGGTATTTGATCACCTCCTGCATTTTAATTTTTTGTTCTATAAAAGACATATATTTTTGGTAAAAAAAATCCCAATAAGCTTATATTGGTTTACACAAACATTATATCGTGTACTACAAACTATGGTATATATTTATGGTTTTGTTTTAGTTATCAATTTGTTTGTTTTTTATCTCGTAATGATGGCGATCAGAAAATTATAGTGGGACTGCAACGGACAATTGGACACTAACTGGCACTTTTGACACTTTGCAGGAACCAGTGATACTAATAAAATGATCAGTGCTAAAAATATGCATGGTCACTGTACTAATGACATTGGCTGGGTAGGGTTTAAACATCTAGGGTGATCAAAGGGTTTAACTATGTGCCTAGCACAGTCTTTTTGTGTATTGTATGTGCTGCTTTTACTAGGGGGAGAGATTGAGTCTAGTCCCTGCTTTGCAGGAACAGTGAATCCATCCCCCCCCCTGTCAGAAAGGCAATCTGTCTTGTTTAAATAGGCAGATCCTTGTTCTGTGAAGTTAACCAACGTGTGGCGGGTGCTGGAGGACATGGAGTGCCCAGCTCCCGCAGATTGGCTTCTGCTGTGAAGAATCACAGCAGAAGTACATCTGCGACTTTCCTGGGTTAGATGCACTTTGCCATGGATTTCTATTATATCCTGCAGGTGTGGTGCGCTTTCAGAAAGTGCACCAAGCTCGCAGGATATAATAGAAGTCACCGCAGAAAAGCTGCAGGTACAGCATCTCACAAAAGTGAGTACACTCCTCACATTTTTGTAAATAATTTATTATCTTTTCATGTGACAACACTGAAGTAATGACACTAAATAGCACCTTGCTACAATGTAAAGTAGTGAGTGTACAGCTTTTAGAACAGTGTAAATATGCTGTCCCCTCAAAATAACTCAGCACAGCCATTAATGTTTAAACCGCTGGCAACAAAAGCGAGTACACCCCTAAGTGAAAATGTCCAATTTGGGCCCAATTAGCCATTTTCCCTTCCCGGTGTCATGTGACTCGTTGGTGTTACAAGGTCTCAGGTGTGAATGGGGAGCAGGTGTGTTACATTTGGTGTTATCGCTCTCTCTCTCTCATACTGGTCACAGGAAACTCGACATGGAACCTCATGGGGAAAAAATGTTTCTCTACATAAAATTGGCTTAGGCCAGTGATGGCGAACCTTGACACCCCAAATGTTTTGGAACTACATTTCTCATGTTGCTCATGCACTCTGCAGTGTAGTTGAGCATCATGGTAAATATAGTTCCAAAACATATGGTGTGTCAAGGTTTACCATCGCTGTCCTAGGCTATAGGAAGATTGCCCAGAAACTGAGCTGCAGCATGGTGGCCAAGACCATACTATGGTTAAACGGCACAGGCTCCACTCAGAACAGGCCTTGCTATGGTCAACCAAAGAAGTTGCGTGCACATGTTCGGCATCATATCCAGAGGTTGTCTTTGGGAAATAGACCTATGAGTGCGGCCAGCATTGCTGCAGAGGTTGAAGGGGTGGGGGGGCAGTCAGCCTGTCGGTGCTCAGATCATACACCGCACACTGCCCCAAATTGGTCTGAATGGCCTTCATTCCAGAAGGAAGCGTCTTCTAAAGATGATGCACAAGAGAGCCCACAAACAGTTTGCTGTAGACAAGCAGACTAAGGACACGGATTACAGGAACCATGTCCTGTCGTCTGAGACCAAGATAAACGTATTTGGTTCAGATGGTGTCAAGCGTGTGTGGTGGAAATCGTGTGAGGAGTACAAAGACAAGTGTGTCTTGCCTACAGTCAAGCATGGTGGTGGGAGTGTCCTGGTCTGGGGCTGCATGAGTGCAGCTGGAACTGAGGAGCTACAGTTCATTGAGGGAACCATGAATGCCCACATGTACTGCGACATACTGAAGCAGAGCATGATTCCCTCCCTTCGGAGACTGGGCTGCAGCAGGGCGGTATTCCAATATAACAATCCCAAACACCCCTCCAAGATGACCACTGCCTAGCTAAAGAAGCTGAGGGTAAAGAGGATGGACTGACCAAGCATGTCTCCAGACCTAAACCCTAATGAGCATCTGTGGGGCATCCTCAAACAGAAGGTGGAGGGAGTGCAAGGTCTCCAACATCCACCAGCTCCGTGATGTCGTCATGGAGGAGTGGAAGAGGACTCTAGTGGCAACCTGTGAAGCTCTGGTAAACGCTATGCCCAAGAGGGTTAAGGCAGTGCTGGAAAATAATGGTGGCCACACACAATATTGACACTTTGGACCCAATTTGGAAATTTTCAATTAGGGGTGTACTCACTTTTGTTGCCAGCAGTTTAAACATTAATGGCTGTGTTGAGTTATTTTGAGAGGACAGCAAATTTACACTGGTGGACAAGCTGTACACTCACTACTTTTACATTTGTAGCAAAGTGTCATTTCTTCAGTGTTGTCACATGAAAAGATATAAAATATTCACTCAATATTCCTGGGCGGAACTAAGCGTTCTGAGTGTTGTATTACAACTAATGCCTAGTATCTCCTAGTAATAGGTCATAACAACCCAATGGCTAAGAGAGGAGCTGTGTCAGTCGGTGAATTACAGAGAAAAGGAATTTTAAGGTGAATACAAAAATCCTATTTTCTCTTATATTCACCGACCAACACAGATCCTCTCTTAGCCATTGGGTTGTTACGCCACCTTTAGGAGAAGACTAGACATAACATGTAATGAAAAAACTCAGAACTTCTAGTTCCGCCCAACAACCCCTCAGCCTGCCATGCGGCTTCAGTTTTATTTTGCCTAGTGAAAGCTTTGCTTTTTGCACAAGATGAAAAATCCTGTGATCCGCTATCAACAGCCGGCTGGGTGACAGGCTGGATACCCTTATCCTTGTAGTCTCCCCAGCCTGGTCAGCGAGCGTGTGCAGAGCTACGCGCTGGGTCGGCCACGACAGGCCTCACTTCCAGAGGTGGTCGGTGAGCATTAATGCTCTGGGGCACATATATGACTGGGCTACTGATGTCTGTGTCAGTGTGCCGGGCCAGCAGCCACCCTGTACTAATCGGCGAGTGGGTTTGTGATGGAATGTCTCCCAGCTCTGCAGGACTGGTAAGTACAGCTCTCCCTGCTTCGGTGGGGCTGAGAAGCTGGGCATTCCCTGGGAGGTCGAATCGGGGGTCCCTCACCTCCCTCTTTTCTCTCCCTGTCCCTATCTTCCCCCTCCCTCTGGGGGATGCTGCAAGAGGCTGCTGAGCGGTGTGTGTGTGTCATATGCAAGGGCTCTCATCTGGGGGGGGACTGTGCTCGCTGGCTGTGCCCTGGATGTGTGTTGATCTCTCCCTGGGGGTGTCTGGAGGCTGTACCTGTCGATCGCTGTAGTGCTGTTCACCGCCATTCTTGCCTGTTTGTTTCACTGTCCCTCATGGCACACAGTGTTCAGTGGCCATCTTTGGTGGGGCAAGGAGCAGTATACTTTCTTTGAGCTCGGCAGCCATCTTCCCTGTGTTTATGTCCTTTATACTGGATGCTCGGCGGCCATTTTTTTGAAGCCTGAACACGTTTTTGGTCAGTTTCAAGGAGCAGCATGCTTTCCTGTAGCTCGGCGGCCATCTTCCCTGTGTTTATGTCCTTTATACTGGACGCTCGGCAGCCATTTTCTTAAAGCCTGAACATGTTTTTGGTCAGTTTAAGCGCCATTTACAGCAGCTCTGGACAGCGCAGTGTGATCTCCTATGCACCTGGGAGCTGACAAGGGACACAGGCACTACTAGCTGGACAGCGCAGAACCAGTCAGGGTGGTGAGTCCTGCGGGAAATTGCCTCTCAGCCAGCAGCAGTTAAGAGGGTAGGACCATCACTGTCCTAAGTCCCCATCAGGTGGCAGGCAGGTAGGGTCAGCATGGCTTCAGAAACTGGTGTTTCTTCCCCCCGAAATCCAGGCAATTGCAACCGGTTAGCCCGCAGACTATGCAGTGCCTCTGGACGCTTTGCCGGTGGTCCTCAATTTGTTAGTTGCCAAGATGGAGGCGGTGCGTGGGCACAAAGGTGGTAAAAAGCGGCCCCTGCCCCTCCGGGGAGAGCTTAGATGCAGACACGGGCCCTGCCGAGGCTGGTGACCCCTTCTCTGTCAGTTCAGATGACGCTGACTTGGACAGTGAGGATGAGTCCCCGTCCGGGTCCGTGCGCGACAAAGTGCTTGTTGGAGAACTTATCACAGCTGTGCGTGATGCCTTTAAAATTTAGGAGCCAGCAGATCCGTCTGCTGATGTAGCGGTCCATTTTGGGTCCCGTAAGCCAGCCCGTTCACCCAAGGTGTTCCCGTATCTGACTTATTTTGATAAGTTCATTTACAGGGAATGGGGTTGACCGCAACGGACCTTTTCGGTCCCCAAATACATGGCGGTTTGAAGAGAGCCTTCTCAAAAAGTGGCTAGCTCCTCCGGTCGTGGATCCCTCAGTATCCAGGTTAAACAAAGTAACCGCGATTCCGGTAGAGGGGACTCCTGCCTTTTAAGGACCCCACGGACAGGAAGGCCGAGGCAGTGGCTCGTTCCTTGTTTATGGTTGTAGCGTCAACAATGCGACCAGTACTGGCATCCGCACTTGTGTTTCAGACACTAACCGAGTGGGCAAAACGTTTGCACGGCAAATTGGGTGAGCAACAGGCTTCTCCTGTCTGTGTGGAACTAGCAGCCCAACTAGTGCAAGGCCTGAAGTACATTTGTGATGCAGCCTTGGATACCTTTCCTCTGTTATCCAGGGCTTCAGTGTCAGCAGTGGTGCTGAGGCGCCTGATTTGGCTAAAATGCTGGTCTGCTGACCAGGCATCCAAGAAAGCCCTGATGGATCTTCCCTTCCTTGGCGACCGACTCTTTGGAGCCTCATTGGATGACATTATTAAAAATGCCACAGGTGGTAAGAGTACACTACTTCCACATGCCAGGAAGGCTAAGGAGCCACTGCGTAGGAAAGAGCCCTCTTTCCGCTCGCAAACGGCTTTTTCATCTGCCCGGGGCTTCCACCAAGCATCCCCAACCCGACAGGACTTCCTCTGAAGGACCAAAGCACCCCTGGAACCGCAAGCCTGTGAGCAAAAGTGCTACCGCATGAATGTTTTCCCCCGCCCGCAACACAGGTGGGGGTTCGCCTTCAGGAGTTTGTAGCTCGGTGGGCCTCTCGGCTGTCCGACCAATGGGTCTGCGATCTGATTTCCTCAGGGTACAAAATAGAGTTCCTCTCTTGGCCGCAAAACAGATTCTGCCCCTCCAGCATACCCTAACTCTCGGCTCGCTGGGAGGCCCTTTTTGAGGGCGGTAAGGGACCTGCTGAGTCACAGGGTAATATTACCTGTTCTGGACTCGGAACGTTTCCAGGGGTCCTACTCAAACCTGTTTGCACGTACCCCTTCCTTCTTGAGGACTAAAATCTTGGACCTGAAAGCTCTCAATTACTTTGTGAACGTACAGAGGTTCATAATGGAATCGGTTCACTCAGTAGTCTCTGCACTCCATCAAGGGGACTCCCTGGTGTCCTTCGCCATCCAGGATGCGTACCTGCACATACCCATATGCCTCCGGCATCAGAAGTTTCTGCGTTTTGCAGTCGGGGAAGCCTACTACCAGTTTGTGGCTCTCCCTTTTGGTTTGGCATCAGCCCCCCGAGTCTTTACCAAGCTATTGGCTCCAGTTTTGGCGTTGCTGCGGCAACGCGGGTTCGCGGTCGTGTGATACCTAGACGATGTCCTCCTGAGAGCATCTTCCGCCTCAGAGTTAGAAGAGGATGTGGCGATCACCATGCAGACGCTGCAGGAATTTGGGTGGCTGTTGAACCTAAATAAGTCGGTGATCGTACCAACTCAGCATTTGGAGTACCTAGGCTTGCTGCTGGACTCCAGGGAAGCGAGAGTATTTCTCCCTTCAGACAAGCTGCAGACTCTCAGAGCTGTGGTAAAACTGTTGATGAACTGCAGGTGGTCGTCGCTACGCTTTTACATGCGAGTCCTGGGACTCAAGGTGGCCTCCTTCGAGGCAGTGCCATATGCCCAGTTTCACACCAGAGTACTGCAGAAGGAGATTTTGACAAAATGGGACACATTTCTGTTGTCCCTGGATCAGCAGATTCAGGTGAGCCAGTTTAGTCAGGGATTCCCTGATCTGGTGGCTGAGGTCCCCGGCACTTTGGTCCGGGAAGTTGTTCCTACCTCTGAAGTGGACATTGATCACAACGGACGCCAGCCTATCCGGCTGGGGTGGAGTAATGGGAGTTTTAGTCAACCCAGGGCCTCTGGTCGGTGGAGGAATCCAAGTTGCAGATCAATCTGCTCAAGCTGAGAGCGTTCGGGCTATGCCTCTCCACATGGTCAATAAGATTTAGAGGGTGTCCAATCGGGATCCAGTCAGACAACACCACGGCGGTGGCGTACATCAATCACCAAGGAGGAACAAGAAGCTCAGCCGCCGCACAGGAGGTTGCTCACATCCTTCAGTGAGCAGAGCGACATCTACCGGCCCTGTTGGCCATTTACATCCCGGGAGTGGAGAACTGGCAGGCGGATCACCTAAGTCGCCAGACGCTGGACCCAGGAAAATGGGCGTTGCATCTTGAGGTATTCAGGCTACTGTGCCTGCGATGAGGCACACCAGATGTGGATCTTCTGGCCTCCTGTCTCATTCCGAAGGTACAGAGATTTGTGTGCAGGACAAGAGATCCTTGGGCAGACGCATCAGACACGCTGGTGGCTCCGTTGGATCCATACCAGCTGATCTATGCCTTTCCTCCGCTAAAACTGTTGCCACTTCTGCTCCGCAGAGTGGAGGCCAAGGGGATTCCAGTAATACTGATTTCCCCAGATTGGCCTCAGCATCCCTGGTACGCAGACCTAGTGCGCCTGGTGGCGGATGCCCCTTGGCGACTGCCGTTACAAGAAGACCTTCTCTCTCAAGGTCCGATTCTCCATCCTGCTTTATCATCGCTGGTTTTAACGGTATGGCTATTGAGAGCCAGGTGTTGAGGAACCGGGGTCTTTCGGGCTCTGTGATCCCAACTATGCTTAGAGCATGGAAATATTCTTCTCTGAAGATATATCATCGTACCTGCAAGGCCTACATCTCCATGTGTGAGGAGAAAGGATGGCGTCCGCACTCCTTTTCTATATCCAGGATCCTGCTGTTTCTACAGCAAGGAGTAGACCAGAAATTGACATTAAGCACCATTAAGGGACAAATGTCAGCTTTGGCTGTCTTTTTTTTTTTTTTTTCTTTTCCGTGACCCCTGGCGTCTCACTCTCTAGTATGCACTTTTGTTCAAGGGGTCCGACATGTAGTTCCTCCTGGGGTGCCCGCGGTTACCTCCGTGGGATCTGAATCTGGTGTTGTCGGCGCTTCAGAAACCACCATTTGAAAGTATCAGAGAGATTCCCCTGTTGACTCTTTCGCAGAAAGTGGTCTTTCTAGCGGCCATCACATCGGCCAGGAGTATTTCGGAACTGGCGATCTTGTCTTGCAAGTCGCCCTATCTGGTTATCCACAGGGATAAGGTGGTGTTGCGTCCGCAACCTTCTTTTCTGCCGAAGGTGGTTTCAATGTTCCACATCATTGAAGACATTGTGTTACCATCTCTGTGTCCTAAGCCGACAAATCCTAAGGAGGTGGCCCTTCATGCCCTGGACGTATTTCGGGCTCTGAGAGTGTATTTGTCTGCCACAGCTCCATTTCAGAAGTCACACTCCCTGTTTGTTTCGGTGGCTGGTCCGAAAAAAGGCATGGCTGTCTCGTCGGCCACCATTTCCAGGTGGATAAGACAGAATGTAGTATAGGCTTGCGTCTTGAAGGGACAGGTGCCCCCCTTTCCGGTCATGGCCCACTCCACAAGGTCAATCGGAACGTCTTGGGCCTTCCGACATCAAGCATCTGTCGCTCAAGTGTGTAAAGCGGCGACTTGGTCGTCTGTTCACACTTTTACTAAATTCTACAAGGTAGATGTCAGTGCATCGGCTGATGCCTCTTTTGGCCGCAAAGTGTTGCAGGCGGCTGTATAATTGCAATTGCACATACATTTTTCCTGTGTTTTTTTGGTTAAAAGCGCAGTACTTTAAAGTAAATGCACTGTTGCATTTGTTACCACAGTTCTGGTGTGGTTTGAGGGTAGTGCCTCTCTGTTGAGGAGCACCCTGTTTTTTTTGTGGGTAAAAAAGTTTGATTATACCCACACACTGTAGTTTTTTGTGGGTAAAGTTTTTACTAATAAAAATAAAAGGATAGAGCGCCCTATGGGATTTGTTAACCAGAGAGTATATATAATGTAATGTAGGTAAGAGCAGCCTCTATTATGTTTCCATCCTAATGGATGGAACAGTAAGAAAGGTGAGATAGAGAAAATAGATATGGCGCTATACCTTTTTAAACTCACTAAATATAGGTGTCATAAAAATGTACAGATTTTCCAGCTTGCTGGCTAATAATTTTAAACTCTTAAAATCCTGAATGAACCAAGGTATACTAAAATAATAAACCCAATAAATATGGTGCTAAGAATCAATCAATATTAAATAGTGAATACAGAAGTGCATATAAATTTTCCAGCGTACTGGTTAAAAATAAAAATAAGAATAAGAATAAAACTAAAAATAAAAAATATGTGTAAATGTGAATTCCACAATAAAATAAATAAATTAGATAGCTGAGGTAAATAGACAAATGAGTTACTGACTCAATCTATAATCAACAGTGAAATTCTAAAAAATTATACTCAAAGTGCCTGTGACTGTGGTCACAGCGCAACCAAGTGCCTTGGTCTGCAAATTCAGTAAAATAACCATAAAGCAAAAACAAAACCAAAAACTTCAAATTTGTACAGTTGAAAAATAAAAAATAAAAAGTGCAACAAATATATACACTGTGTTAGATTTCAAAAAATTCCCAAGTAAAGATAAGAAAATTGGGGAAAAAAAGAAAGTATAAGTAATAATAGAGATTTAGTCCATAATGTGAAAAAATCTTGCGGTGACAAATCAGATATGAAAGTCTATTTGGGTAAAATTGAAAATAAAAATGAAAATTAAATAGTGAAAAAAGATTTTCTATGTATAGAAGAGGAGTGGAGGGAGTAACTTCGCTATCCGTTCGTATTTATGAATTTTGCTCTCACCAGAGATACGACCCCGTCCGGGGTGGATCAGGCTCCACAGTATAAGCCACTGTGTCGCTTCTTGGGCTGCCTTTGCTGTAATGCTGGGGAGATCCCTCGTTCCTCCGTGGGGATGTTGTACCTCGTATTACATGTAGTAAAAAAGAGGACTTTCCATGGTATAGTATGTTTGCAACTCAGTTTATTTGTAACAACTTAAAAGTACTCACATTTAGTACGATAAAACACGTATTGTAAAAAAGCTCCAGATGACGTCTGAATGACGAAACGCGTAGGGCGTGGCCAGATGCGTACACCTCCAGTGCAAACGGCGTGCTAGCCGAGCGGAAGTTCCGAACGCTTTTTTACAATACGTGTTTTATCGTACTAAATGTGAGTACTTTTAAGTTGTTACAAATAAACTGAGTTGCAAACATACTATACCATGGAAAGTCCTCTTTTTTACTACATGTAATACGAGGTACAACATCCCCATGGAAGAACGAGGGATCTCCCCAGCATTACAGCAAAGGCAGCCCAAGAAGCGACACAGTGGCTTATACTGTGGAGGCTGATCCACCCCGGACGGGGTCGTATCTCTGGTGAGAGCAAAATTCATAAATACGAACGGATAGCGAAGTTACTCCCTCCACTCCTCTTCTATACATAGAAAATCTTTTTTCACTATTTAATTTTCATTTTTATTTTCAATTTTACCCAAATAGACTTTCATATCTGATTTGTCACCGCAAGATTTTTTCACATTATGGACTAAATCTCTATTATTACTTATACTTTCTTTTTTTCCCCAATTTTCTTATCTTTACTTGGGAATTTTTTGAAATCTAACACAGTGTATATATTTGTTGCACTTTTTATTTTTTATTTTTCAACTGTACAAATTTGAAGTTTTTGGTTTTGTTTTTGCTTTATGGTTATTTTACTGAATTTGCAGACCAAGGCACTTGGTTGCGCTGTGACCACAGTCACAGGCACTTTGAGTATAATTTTTTAGAATTTCACTGTTGATTATAGATTGAGTCAGTAACTATCATTTGTCTATTTACCTCAGCTATCTAATTTATTTATTTTATTGTGGAATTCACATTTACACATATTTTTTAGTTTTAGTTTTATTCTTATTCTTATTCTTATTTTTATTTTTAACCAGTACGCTGGAAAATTTATATGCACTTCTATATTCACTATTTAATATTGATTGATTCTTAGCACCATATTTATTGGGTTTATTATTTTAGTATACCTTGGTTCATTCAGGATTTTAAGAGTTTAAAATTATTAGCCAGCAAGCTGGAAAATCTGTACATTTTTATGACACCTATATTTAGTGAGTCTAAAAAGGTATAGCGCCATATCTATTTTCTCTATCTCAAAGTTTTTACTAGTTCCCACATGCCATGATGGATGTAGTTTTATGCTGTTTTCCCACCCCACGTTTTTGGCACTGCTTGGGGACGTCCCAATGGTCTAAAGAGAGGAGCTGTGTCAGTCGGTGAATATAAGAAAAAATAGGATTTTTTTGTACTTGCTGTAAAGTGGACATGGAGGCAGCAGCAGCTCCAACTGCTGTCAGTCACAGCCTGTGATGAGACAGCAGGGCTGAGGTGTGTTTTGTTTCAATGGCCACAAAGAGCAGGCTCAGGACTGAGCCTCCATGAGTGCCCCCATAGCAATTGGCTGTTGGGGAGGAGCTATGAGCACTGGCGGGGAACCCCAGAAGAGGATGATCTGGACTGTTTGGTGCAAAACCATTGCATAGAGTAGGTAAGTATGACCTTTGTATGTAGTGTTTGTTGTGTTTGTAGAGTTTTATATAAATAGAAAACTACTATGCTGTGCGATCTCCTAATATTAGTTCCAACAAATACTTTTAGGGCCGGTTCACACTGCAGGCGCGGCGAGGCGTCTCCGACTTGCCTCGCCGCGACCTGCGGGGACCTCAGCGGCGACTTGCAGAGGACTTCTGTATAGAAGTCAATGCAAGTCGCCCCCGAAGTCGCCCAGAAGTAGTACAGGAACCTTTTTTCTGAGTCGGAGCGACTCGAGTCGCTCCTCTCAGAACGGTTCCATTGTACAGAACGGGGGCGACTTGCGGGAGCGAGGCGAGTCGTGTCGCCTCGCCCGCTGTGTGAACCGGCCCTTAAAGTGCCAACTATGCAATAATAAGAAAAATAATAATAAAACTTGTGATAAACTGACAAAAAGTATAATATATTCCAAAACTGTATATAGAATTGTATGATTGCTGTGATCATAAATTCTGTGTTAAATGTCACATTCCACTGAAATAATAAAAATAAACAAACTTATAAAAATTATAATATATGGTGCCACAAACATGAATCTCAAAGTGTTCTAGTGCATATAAGGCTGCAACTAACGATTATTTTCATAATCGATTAGTTGGCCGATTTTTATTGTTTCGATTAATCGGTTAATAACCTTTAAAAAAAAAAAAAAAAGTAGTAGGTCAAATTGACGTTCATTTTCAACCACAGTGATGGGAAAATTTGGAAATAATAGAAAACTTCTTGGTCAAAGGAATTTTCAGACAGTGTATGTGGTTTTCGTTCAGAAATTACATTCATTTTAAAAACTGAATGTTAAAAATAAGTGAAAATTTCAAACAAAATTCTTTCATTCAGCGAATGTACAAAGATTTCTCATCTGAAAAATTGATCCGTGTGGCCAGCATAAGGCTCGGTGCACACCTATTCAGTTTGCTTTTGATCTGTTTCTGCAGTACTTTTTGCTGTGCGTTTTGATTTTTGCGCACATGATTTTACTGCAATTTGCATTTTTTTTTGGGCAGACTAAAAAACACAAATTGCTGCAAAAACACATTACATTCTTTTCTGCAGCTTCTCCATTGAAGTATATTGAACAAATAAAGCACCATTTTGCGTTAAAAGTCCCTGACCCTTTCAGATATGAAGGTGTCCCATAGGAAACCATGTAAATTAACTGTAGTGCATTTCTGCAAAAAGCACCAATAAACACATAGATGTGAACCAGGTCTAAGATGTTTAGTAACATAATGGGGTTAAAAACCCTTTATAGTAGGAAAAAAAAAAAGCAGATAATCACTACTGTAAGGGGTTAATTTCTTTACTGTAGAACAGTGAAAGTAATATTTACAGTAGCGATTATTTGCTCTTTTTGTACTATAAAGCGCTCATTTTAGTTTTGTTTTTTTAACCCCATTATGTTACTGGCCGATTAATCGATTATGAAAATAGTAATCGATTAATTTCATAATCGATTAGTTGTTTCAGCCCTAAGTGCATATAACAGTGACATTCTAATCCAAACTCAGATCAGTCCAACATAATTGGTATATAGTCCTTTATTAAAGGTATAATGGTGACTTCATAAACACGTGAACATAACGTGTTGCGGTGTCCACACGCAGATGCTCCCCACCCTCAGGCAATGGCCGCTCACCTAAGAGCGTGTGACCTTGCAATTAAGTTTGGTCAAACAGGCATGTGAATCACCTCAGGGATTCTAAGTTAGCTGTATGGATCCAAACTGCTCACTGATGCTGTATCATGGGTTAGGTGCATTAAGTACACCAATCTGTAATGTGCCTTTAAAATGCTGGGTTTTGATTGAGGTTATATGTCTGTTCTCTGTGAAACAGACCAGTTGCTTCCTGTCCCCTCCCCTACATGTGACGATACAAGGGAAATTTGTATCTTCCTCAAAACCCAGCATTTTAAGGTACATTATGTTATGTTTTTTTTGTTTTTTTTTATGTTTTTGTTTTTTCTTTCTCCTTTTTGTGTGTCTATTTTCATCTACTGCAAAACTAACCTGATCAACCACTAGTAATGCTGTATTTCTTTTTTATTTTTTTTTTATTTTTTTTAAAGTTGTATCCTTAGCGGTCATAGTAATATAATAATAATAATAATATAATAACAATAATAATATAGTAATAGTAATGCAGTAATCCTTTTTTTTTTTTTTTTTTTTTTTTTTTTTTGCAGGATAGCTATTGGCTTCTTCAAAATTGTTAATCCCAGAGTGCTCCAATGTCTGATGATTTTATTTTTTTTTTTTTTTTTTCCCTTAAACATTTCTTTAGAGTGTACAGGCTAAAATGGACCACCCAGCATGGTCAATTAGGCTGATTAGTATACAGTTTTTTGTGACTAGGCTGAAGTATTAAATGAATTGGTCTGTTGGCAACAGCATTTATTTGACCGTCTCTTAACCCGTTCCCTATACTACATGAGGTTTGAATAAATTCTACCAAACATAGTGATGTACGCTAATGGTTAAAGTCTTTGTTTCATCATAGGTTGAATTAAGAGACAAAGAAGTAGAGCGATTGGCATTGGCTCTGGATGGAGGACGATCTCATGATGTAATTTCTCTTGAAGCTAGATACAGAAGTAATGAGAAACTTGTGGCCCATCTAAACCTTCAGGTATTTCTTCTCTTCGTGGTTGTTTTACTGTAGTTTTACCATGGTTTACAACTTGGACACGCATTCTGAACTCAGAACTGACCATTGTAGAATTAGAATTGCCTCCTGGAACAGGTGCCCTGAGCAAAAAAAAAAAAGTCCAAATATTACTACACCTTTGGTAAATACACTAGCAATAAGACTAATTACTTAAAACTAAATGACTTAACCTCTTGTCTACCAAGTATGTGTATAAATGTCAAGAGGTTAGCAAGCTTTGTAGTTTAATTTTTTTTTTCATCTGTCATGTAAAAATGATAAATTTTACTGATTATTGAATGACCCTAAATGAGTATTTGTGGGATATTTGGACAGGGGCTGACTGGGAACTGTGTTTATTTCACATCAGTGGCTCCTCACACACCTCAGGAAACCAGAACGGTGAGCTTTTATGAGACTGGAATCGGCAACATTATCCCTCTGGTCTTCCTGCTGGAGCAAACGCTGTGTGGTGTAATAGACTGGGTGCTCCTAGTGCAGTAGTTAGGAGGAAGTGGAGGACTTCTGCTGTCTTGGAGCCTGGTAAATGCTGAGGGGAGAGAAAAGCTGCAGATGTGCACAGTGCTGGATCATCGAATGAGGGCTCAGGTAAGTAAAAGGGGGGGGGGGGGATGCTGATGCCTAAACATTGTTTACCTTAATGCAAGGTAAAAAAAATGTTTAGGCTTTAGAACCACTTTAACAGCTGCCTCGTAGTTCATTGAGAACTACAAGCTGTCAGCCACAAATGATTTTGATACTTGTAGTTCTTGCATTCACAGAACTCTTTTTCTTTTAAATTGTGACAGCGAGTACGGGGAGAAGATCCCCAGCCCACTGTCACAAATGGGAGTTTCGGGGGCTGCTGCATCTGTAACATGTTACACCCTGAATATGGGTGTAACATGTTGCATAAGGTGAACTTATCCTAAAGCGGAGGGCAATCTTTGCATCATATTTCTGTCATCCATGAGCACAGTACTGCTACATTCTTTGCTAGTACAATGGATGGACACACTGCCTGATAAACCATTGTTTTTCAGACAGTTTGGCATATATGTGACACATTTGATGTGCACCAATTGAAAAAAATGGTGGGCTATGTTGAATTGGATTTGCAACAGAAACTGAAAAATTGTGAATTGCTGCAGTTATGCCAGTTTCTGCTTGCGCCCTCTGAAACTAATGTCTGTGCACAATACAAGCTGAGGAGGTGAGGCACTGGGAACTCCAAATTATCAATAATTGTTCTGATTGGATATTTGGAAGGTTATACCGAAATTAGCCTCTACCATTAATCATGGAAGTCTGTCTGAAGTCAGATGAGTGTATATGCAGTCATTTGAGGGCCAATCTAATTTCTCTCCAAACGATTGAAATGGATTAATTTGTTTTTGTCATGCTACTATCCTAACATATCAATGGTCCTGAAGAAGCCGTATAATCTGTGAAAATGCATAGACCAAAGTTCAGACCGAGATGTGCTTGAACAGAATTCGTATTTTCAGTTATTTCATTGTACCACATATGGACTTTTTATTGGCTGCAATAGAGTAGTAAAATGTATGTATGTGTAAAAAAAAAAAAAAAAAAAAAAAAATATATATATATATATATATATATATATATATATATATATATAATATAATATAATATAATATATATTGCAGATATTGGATTCGGCTCTTCACCTGGTCTGACCTAGGCACAGATCTGCATACAGGACTGACTGCCTCTGATATGTACCTGTAGGCACCACACTTACCAGAGGGAGTGCAGGGAACTAGTTTCAGGCCTATTTTTATACAGAAGATGCCAGTTTGTTCTCAAATAATTGATTATACCACTGCCTTTAGAATTGGTACCCCATGTGGTTTATAAATTTTTTTTTTTTTTCAATCCAAATAATATTTGAGTTTTTCCCAGGTCCCCACCCATCATCAATACAGTAGCAGCGCCACAAAAAAAAAAATTGCACTCGCCAAGCTATAGTTTAATCGGTAGAGCCCTCCAACGCATTATTACTCCTTTTTATAGTGCTTATATTTTTATTTTGTTTCCCTCCAAATTCTATTTCATTATTAACGTTCCATATTATCATTCATTCGCTTAGCTAACTGCTCCAAAGGATTAGAAGCTAGCCACCATCACCATGTTTTCACAAAATTTTTAGAACACCTCCTATGTTTATATGTCAATTCCTCCCATCTTAAGTTAAGATTAATTGCTTTAATCCATTGATCTGTTGTTGGCAGATAATTCAATATCCATTTTTGTAGTATAAGTTTATGAGTCCTATACATAGTTCTCAGCCACATCAAATTCATTTCAACTGGGAGGGTCTCTACCTATTTAATCCCTAGCAATACTGTTTTTGGGTCAGGCTGTATTTGTATAAAACATACGGTATTTAAAGTATCAAATACACACTCCCAGTTGCGATGCAGTTTAGGGCACTACCACAACATATGTATAAGTGTACCAGTAGTGCATCTTGTATAAAAACGAGAAAAACCCAAGAGGGCAACGTTGCGCTAAGAACAATACAAAATGTGAATAAAAATATTGTTGGCAAAAATAATTAATAATATTGCCAAAAAGAAAGTTAAAAAAAATAAAAATAAATGAATAATAATGCCAAAAAGAAAAAGCAGCCAGTATCAAAGTCCAGTATGCAAACTTCAAACAATTTGTAAAAAGATGGATACAGCGTTAGAATAAATATAATCGGAGCAATTTATTATGAAAAACAAAATGAAAAATAAAAGTGAAAAAAGAAAAAACTAAAGCAGAGTCCATCACATAAAAATAATCCATGAGTGTCTGTTTAAAGTCCATACATAAAAAATAGAAGATATGCAATTTTCACACACGATAAGCATAGTGCATCTGGCTCAGCACACCCAAAGTGATATAATATTCTGCTTACCAGATGGCGATGATTGCTATGGCAGTCTCGCCCAGCATAGGGATTTAATGGTTTGCCCAAAACCTAGGTGGCGATTGAAGCCTCCAAGGAATGGTTCCTAATGTCACCAGCTAATAGATCGTGTTGCTCAAAAATATAAAAGAGAAGTTCACCTGGTGTTATATGTAAAATATACAAATGAGTTTAATAAAGGAGAAGCATTGCACTTACAATATAGTAGTTCAAATATCAGCGAATTGTACAATGTGGATATATGGAAGGCGCAGTGTTTCAATCTACTTTCTGAATCAAAACAAGCCAACCACCGCCTCAAAAGGAAAAAACGTAACTACGTCACCGTACTAGGCTCCATCCTATGCGTTTCGTCATCAATAGGACGTCATCTGGGGATTGGCCATGTGCCATTGTCATTACGTTAGGTGGTTATATACTCCTCCAGCGCCATTTTAACTACTGGAAATTGATTTATATAGTAAAGAGCGGCGTCGCCATTCTAACTACAGGCCGCATTGAAAAACAGGAGGTAGTAGGCTGTATAATAGCAATAATGTTGCTTATTTCATTGTTCTTCTATAGTGGATTAATGGATCTCGCACTCTCTTCGGCCCCTTCCTCCTTCCTCTCTGGACTGCAATTTCTTAATATACCTTCCACTTACATTTTTCGTCTCTTTAATATTTATTATCACCACAAGATGGCAGAATCATTATACAGCCTACTACTTCCTGTTTTTTTTTTTTTGTTTTGTTTTTTCATTCGCCCTCAATGCGGCCAGTAGTTAGACTGGCGACGCCACTTTTACTATCTATATTTTTTCCATTGCCAGTAGTTAAAATGGTGCTGGAGGAGTATATAACCACCTAACATAATGACAATGGCACCTGGTCAGTCCCCAGACAATGTCCTATTGATGACGAAACGCATAGGGTGGAGCATATGACGGTGACATTGTTTACGTTTTTTTTCTTTTCGAGACGGTGGATGGCTTGTTTTGATTCAGGAAGTAGATTGAGGCTCGTGGAGGCACCACGACTTCCATATATCCACATTGTACGGTTCGCTGTTATTTGAACTACTATAAGTGCAATACAAGTAGTATAACTACTTGTAAGTGCAATACATATCCTTTATTAAACTTATTTGTATATTTGACATATTACACTATGGGAGCTTCTCTTTTATATTTTTGAGCAACACGATCTATTAGCTGGCAACATTAGGAATCATCCCTTGGAGGCTTCAATTGGATGGAGTACGCTTATTGTGTATGAAAATTGCATATCTTCTATTTTTTATGTATGGACTTTAAACAGACACTCATGGATTTTTTTTTTTTTTTTTTTTTTTATGTGATGGGACTCTACTTAAGTTCTTTCTTCTTTCACTTTTATTTTTCATTTTGTTTTTCATAATAATTTCTCTGATTATATTTATTCTAGCACTGTATCCACCCTTTTACAATTTTAAAGGAGTATAGTGGGCTCTATCTCTATGTATAATAAATAACTGAGCCAGGCACTGTGAGGAGAAGGATAAGGATAACCCTAAATACATTTTTCAAAGCTTGTCTCTACTCCTCATCGCTGAGTGTCTCCTATATCTCTACACCACCATCTAAAACTGCCCTTTTGTAAATTAGTTCTAGCTATTGTTTTGTATAGAGGAATATATATTTCCTATAAGTCCCTGTTTATCACGCCTTACAGTAACTGCCATGTAGTTATTCTATGTCTACTTGCATAGATTGATGGACATCTGTCACTAATTGCTGGTAAATAGAGATTTCAATAAACAAACCTTTCTGGCATATGCAAGGATTTTCAGAACTGCCATAGAAAATGAGGTTTATCATTGTATAAATATACATGTGTTGCAGATTGAATACCTCCAGAAAGCTAATGGAGACCTTGAAAAACGTGTACAAGAGTTGTTGGAAACCCGGCAGAATGTGACCAGTGAGGTGTTGAATCTAAGCAGTAAGAACGAAGAACTCTGTAAAGAGCTGTCGGAGATTGACCATATGGCACACCAACTAGAGAGAGACAAAGAAATGGCACTAGAGACGGCAGATGCTGAGATTGAAGAAGCAAAGGTTGGTGCCACTAATCTATATCTGATGTAGGAGAATTGGAATATCACTTTGTGAGTTTTGCTAATCATACTTGATTGCTAAAAATTCTTCCACAAACATGCATTTGCCCACTAATGTGAGGTTGGAAGGACAGTGCTATGCTCACTATTTCAGGGCTTAGAGGAGTTAACAATTACATTACATCTCAAATGCGTTTAGGGTCCTTTAACACTGCGTGTAAATTATATACCTGGACATATCTCCCAAAGCAAACCTCTGGGATCAGTTAAACTTTTTTTTTTTTTCTACATGGTATAATTGTCTTTTTAATGTATATGCCTAGAAGTGAAATAATTTTTATTCCTTCAAATCTGCAGCTCTTTTGTGGAAAGGTTTGTAATACCTTACACTATGGTAACATAAGAATAGGATAATATAGTTGAACAATAATCCAGCACAAATGTGGCAAAAAAAATGTGTATGTGTGTGTATGTATATATATATATATGTGTGTATATATATATATATATATATATATATATATATATATATATATATATATATGTATATGTATATAATATACACATACACATACACATACACATACACATACACATACACATACACATACACACACACACACACATATATACATATATATATATATATATATATATATATATTTCGGAAGTACACTGTAATGCTCTAAGTAGATTCTCTATGTAGTTTTCTGTATAGAACAAGTGACAAATGTGTGGGAGTATGTTTCCTTGGTGGAGTCTAATTGTGTGTAACAAGGAGAACCATTATCAGACAGGGAGGGTGCAGAACAGTCTGAAAACTGATCATCTTTAGGATAATATGTATAAATTCAGATTACTTTATACAGTTAAAGCATGACTAAATTTTGCTAGCCTTGTCGGGGCAAAAAAATGGCACCATCTTAGCTATTATCTGCAGTTGCCATGGTGCTGCACATGCGATTAGCTATGACACCAGTAGGAGAAAACAATATGTACTGCACCAGGAGGTAAAGCTGTGATTACACCATCCTTGCGCGAGTAATTGAGCGTGCTTGCTCTGCATTCATAGTCAGTGGGAAAATAAAGGTATGTATGGGAGCACTCCAATGTACACACCTCCTTTTTATTGTAGTGAAAAAAGATCCGTACAGATGCAGCTTACGCTTTTCACAATCCTACTGGTGCTTTAGTCATAGCTGGACCTCTGTTGCTGTATGGACCTTTCCTCACTACATTAAAGGTGTTTGCATTGGAGTGCGGCTGTCCATACCTTTTTATTTTCCCAAAAGCTATGACACCAGTGGTTTGGTTAAAATCTGATATAAGCACACTGCAGGCAACTGTGCAGTTTATCACCAGAGGCATATGTTGAATGTAGCAAACGCTGTGAAAGTTCTAGTAGGCAGAGTATAAATAAAAAACACCACAGAAAAAATGGCATATGTGATTAAGGATTTATTAAACATTTGTAACTTGAATTTCCTTTTGGGAAACCGTCAAATCACTTGGTTTAGTTCAACTTTTAAGATTAGTGTCCTATGTGATCAGCTTTGTATATGCCAAACAAATCCAATGGAATAACTTTAGCAGGGAGAGGAATAGATAATAAGAAGCACAGGTATCATGCATGAACAGTTAATTATATATAGTATTGCCTACAGGGGTAACCCACAAAACATGTCAGCTAACTTGGTGTTAAAAAACAAAAAAACGTTACCAAAAAACAAACGTATGTCTTTCATAATGTTGAGGATTAAGACCAGCCTTAATTTTCCCACCCAAGGAAAGGGCTCATGTTTACTTAAATATGTGTGCAGGGTTTGTGTTTGGAAAAAGTTGAAGGTCATTGATCGTAAGTTATGTGAATATATGTACCGATATATGATCAGGAGGCCAGGGCCCTTCATGGACTGTGGGATCTTGACGTATATAAATAGTGGTATCTGAGCAAGAACTTTTATTTTAGTATAACTAAATGCATTGTTATTATTTTAGAATGAAATAAAGAGACTACAGATGGAAATCCATAAACTTGAAAGTACTTTGGCACAGTACAGATCTGTAAGTAAATCAGTCTTAAATTGTATTAACATTGCTTCCTGTACATGGATTACATATTTAAATACTGCTGGGGTAGTACAAGTCATTGCAAAGAAATGATTCTCTAATCGATCTTTACATTTCTTTTATATTGGTCCAAAACCTTTATTTTGAAGGTCAAATCTTTCTAAACTAGTCTTTCAGTTTTTTTGTTTTTTTTGTAAGCAATCACATTCTGGCTTAAGACCTCTATTGTACCTGATAGAATGAATGCAGTGGTACGATATCCATGTAAAAATTCCCAGTTCTGCCTAACTGTGGTGGCCGTTTTAAAAGCAGATGAGACTGCTCTCCCATTGATTTCTTGCTCAAATAGGAAGTGAAAAGAGGAGCAACTGTCCTCGCAGGCAATGAAGTGATCTTATTCTATGTACACACACACAAGATACAGTATGTAGGATGCAAGTATAGCAAGATCTGCTATCCAACACATGCAGCTCACTGGTAACAACCTATGACACGTGTAAGATGTTCACTTCAGCACACCTGGCTCCCCACCCACCAATTTTATCTGCACTCCTCGCCAAAAAAGGGGAGGGAAAGAAAGGCACCAAGCAGGCATAGAGTAGTACAACATATAAGTCAATATGAACAACAATAGCACTGACAGGTAGGCGTGAGGGTGACAGTTTGCGGTGGATGGTATAATCCATGTGTGAACCCGGGATCTGGGGTCTCTGTCCGGGCTCAGAAGAAAGAAAGCCGTATAGACGGAGCCGATGAGTCTAAAATCCGTCCAGGGGGAGCTGGTGTCGGGCAGCCCTGTGTTGCTGTGATGGTCCGTTTGGTGTTGGAATGCCCACCCTGGGAATATGTCATCAGCCAGAGTATGGAAAGAGGCTGTCAGCTGGTCTGCTGTGAGAGCCAATGGAAATGAATTTCAGAAGCAAGCCATGCCTCCATCATGCTGATGGAGGCATGGCTTGCTTCTGAAATTCATTTCCATTAGCTTTATCCTATCCACTGTGAACTGTCATCCTCACCTCCACCTGTTTGTGAGTGCTATTGTTGTTCATATTGACTTATTTTTTTAATAAATTGTGGTAAACTGAGTGCTTGGCTCCTTTCTTTTCCTCCCCTCTTCTATTCCAGAATTTGGATTCCCAGCCCACAGTAAAAGGCAGCCAGATAGTTTTAGCAAGTCTAACAATAATTGATGGTTTTTCCTATACCTCTGGGAATAAGAATAATTTTTACATTTGTTTGCTTATTAATTTAATACTTGCTCAATAACATCCTATGACCATGGGATTGGCACAGAGTTAGCACTGTAGTGTAATGTGTTTCACGATTCCTCTCCAAAATTCTGTACAAAAATTGCACTCCAGTACAAACAATTTATACCCCAGTATCCTACTGTGACGGGAATCACTTTGGGTGGGGGGCTTGTGGAACTCTGCTTTTACCTTGGAGAGCTCTGGAAACTCTGTGTTCAGCTCCCTTGGCCCCTCTTATGTGTAAATCGCTCTGTGTCCATTGGGGGCACAGGTTGGCCAAGAACCCCGCTCTGATCTATGCTAGTCAGACTCTCTGTACAGCCACACTGAAATGTTGTATATATTGTATGTTGCCTCATGCTTTTGAACTCTTTGTTGGGCTAGTTTGGGTTGTTGCTGTGTCCCATTGTTCTGTTGTCTGTCTGCATTAAGAGAAATGTATTATGGGATGGATGTTTGTATTGGTGTTCCTGGCATGTAAACTGGGGGCAGAGCAGAGAGAGGATCCCTCCAACAGCCCTCCCTGCTGATAAGGTGCTTTATTCAAATGTTTCAATGCCTCTGTGTGCCTTCTATTGCTGATTGGACAGTTTACCCCACCCTGAATCCGGGAGGGGGGGGGGGGGTTGACCCTGAGTTGTATTTCTGTTGTTGCATGTGTTTACAGCTAATGACTGGGTGCTCTGAGGGATCTTGGGTCGTGTTACCGGACAGAGGAAACATTCATGGCGGGCAGACTCTTCTTGAGTACAGGGGTCCGTGACTCCTATGTGAGATACACCCCGACACATACAACTCCCTCCCCAGTACCCTACTACTAGTGATATCTCCACTACAGCACACTGACTTAATCCCCAGTGTCCTACTACTAGTGAGATCTGCTTTCCAGCGCACACACATCTCACTCCCAAGCATCCATGCCACCTATTCCAGCAGGCACCCCAGTCTCCTGTATCCATACATCAATGTGATCTGCATTGCAACACATACACCTCCCTGCCCAATATCTGTGCTATCACACCACTAGCAAGTACAATAGATAGCATTTGTTTTAGGGTAAGGTGAGAAACCTTTTCTACTTCATGGAGGAGAAAGTGGTGGCACTTCATAACAGGAGAATCTCATGAATGTTTTATATTTATTACTTGAGGCTAGCAGGGTGCAGGCTTAAAGCTGCAACATCAAGTTTTCTATAGCGCAACCACCATGCTGCAAATAGCTTATTTTCCAAATCAACTTTATAGTAGATCAGATTACAAATTGCTGAATAAGGCCACGTTAATGCTTGCGAATAGGCCTGACACTGACACCAGCAGGGATTCTTGATGATTGGCTGTGGAAGGCAGCCCTATTGAAAGCAATGGAATTCTGCACACTCCTGCACCTAATTGTGGCCGTGGCATGTAATCGCTCACAGAGAGATCACCTGTAATAAGTGATCTCGTTACTAGTAAATACAGATCCCTGTTGACTTTTATTTAGACTGAGAATGTCAACAAGTAAAAAGGCATTCCTGATCTTTTTTTTTTTTTTTTTTTTAAATAAGAAAGCCCTGCATGCTTTGCAAACAATATCATTGAAGCTCTCTGAAGTGATTATGAAAAATACCTAGTCACAAATAATGAATCCATTAACTTGTTAAAAAATAATGTAGATATTATTTTCTTTGAAACATATAAGTTACTATGCAAAGCAATTTTTAATGAAGTTTGTTTTCTGATAGGACCTGAACACTTGTGAATTTGAGAAAAACAAACTTACTGATGAGCTGGAAAACAAAAAAGAAGAAAGTCGCAAGTTCGAATCCCTCTTAAACCACTTGGAAAATGAAAAGCAGCGGCTTTCTAACAAGCTTGAAAAACAGATGGTGACAGGTGGGCCCAATAAAACACTATTTCTATGTTCATTACATTTTCTAGTTCTGTAAAACACGAGAACTTATGTTTTGCCATTTCCAGAACGAGAGCTTGTGCTAGAAGTAGAGAGGATGAGGACTCAGTATGGTATTTTGCGTACTGATCGCTCACCTTCTAGGATGGACTCTTTTGTGAAGACTTTAGAGGAAGAGCGGAATCATTATAAAGCAGAGTTGGAGAAACTGGAGAGAACACTTAATCTAAGAGCCAGCTCCAGGAACCTTTCCAGACTGGAGTCAAGCAAAAGGCATAGCTCCCCAGACAAGGTATTTGATCGTTTCCCACCTGTACTGTGCAAACTGATAGAATTTTTTTATTTTATGCATTCTGCTGTGGTTATTTAGTCAGCAAGTGGTCAGTTTCATTACATTTAGTAGATAATTGTTAGGTTGAGAATACATGTGTAATACATGTGCACAATTATGTGGCTTAGGCTAACTTCAGGCTGATGTCCTGTTTTAGTGTATTTTCTTTCACTCATGGTTAGTGTTTGGCTGAAGCCATTTATTATCAATCAACTTTGTTTACTCTTTTTAAATCATAATGGCAACAGAAACTACCCAAATGACCCTGATCAAAAGTTTACATACCCTGGTGATTTTGGCCTGATAACATGCACACAAGTCGACACACAGGGGTTTGAATGACTATTAAAAGGTAACCATCCTCACCTAAAATTTCAGCCACAACTGCCAGGAAAATCGTTTTGGATGCAAAGAAAAACCCACAAACAACTTCAGGTGAAATGCGGGACTCTGAAAACATGTGGTGTGGCTGTTTCAAGATGCACAATAAGGAGGCACTTGAAGAAAGATGGGCTGCATGGTCTCATCCACTAATACCACAAAAGACTTCAGTCTGTCATTGATGTTAAAGGGGGCAATACACAGTATTAAGAACTGGGGTATGTATGGTGATCAGGGTCATTTGGGTAGTTTCTGTTGTGATTATGATTTAAAAAGAGTAAACACAGTTGATACTAAATGGCTTCAGCTAAACACTAATCATGAGTGAAAAAAAGTTTGTGTTATTCATATTCTCTGAAAAATGTCCAAGAAATCATAAATTCTGCCAGGGTATGTAAACTTATGAGCACAACTGTATATGTATGTGTGGGAATGCTTGTAAATCGCACACTTTCCACCCCCAGCAGGCAAAACGCGGTGCTACTTAGTAGACGCATGGGGAGTGCCATTATATCTTAATAGCACCCCTATGCATCTCAAAACATAGCTCAATTTTGTGTGCATGAAATCACAGGTTGCAAATTGTGCCATGTGATTTCCCTGCGGCTGTGATTTGAAAAAGTTGTAGGGTCCATTTTCCTGCATTTGCTGCAGGTGCCCTCACAAAAGCGGCACACAGAAACTGCAAATATGTGAACCTAGCCAAAGATACAAAAAATCTTGTTTCTGGAAAGATCTTTTTTTTAAATGTTATTTAAGAAAATAATGCTGGCCTACTTTAGTCTAACAAAGTATTTATTTGTGTTTTGCATGTATGAGAAAAGCAAATCATTTTACATTCTCTTCTCTCCAGAGCACAGGCTATAATTCTGATCTTTGGCGAGTCACCAGGGAAAGAGATGAACTGCAGGAGATGTTGGATAGGTTTGAAAAGCACATGGTCGAGATTCAGTCCAATGTAAAAGTGCTAACAATGGAAAGGGAAAAGTTCCGTGGGCTTTTTGAGCAGGTAAACCTCATAAAAGGCTGACTTTTGTGAATTTTATGGTAATTTGTTTTGCACACCTTTTTTATTAGTCAGTACCCGCTTCCAATACACATGCAGTGCTTTATTTATCTGGGATAAAATACAGCAAAATCTCCTCCATGCTCAGCATGGAGGGTATTATATTGTATTTAATCATGGAAGTGGGTGCCGGCTGTATTTTGTATGTATGATAGACTGGCTGACGGGAACCTTCTATGTATCGCATCTTGCACAGATGGCTAGCTACATCAGATGAGCTGCAGCTTGCTATATTTTTGGGATATCTTTTTTATTAGTTGCAGCACATAAGACAAGGAATTTCCCTATATAGGCTTTTAAATCTGCAGTGTAATTGCACATATTTAGGCTCCAGTCCTACCCGTAATAGACCAATAGTAACTTGCGTGAGTGCAACGCCAGTTTTTATTAGCTCTTATAATGCGTATTTGTTTGCTCTTCATTTATCAGTGTCTGGAAATAACCACTTTCTCCCTATGTGGTTGAGTATTTGTGTGCAGGTCTTGTATGTATTTCAGATCTAGCATTCATTTACAGGCCCAGAAAGAACTGGTTACCGTAAAGCGAGATCTGTCTCCTCTGCGTAAAAGCAGCTCTTCGGTTAAAGAATTACTCCAACTGGAGGAAGAAAGAGATCTAGTCAAGTCTGATTTGCGCAGAGTTCAAGAGGAATCTGAAAGTCTCAGGGACAGAATAAAGGTAAATATATTATGGTTGTATTTTTCAAATCCTACAAAAATGGTGATAATATGGAAGAGTTTGTTTATTCATTTGAAAGTCCAGTTGATTTAATGTTATAAAAAATGTTTGGTATGACAAGTGTCTGCATTACTGTGGACTAAGGGCTAGTTCATAATGTGCGATGTCCTGCAGTCTTCTAAACTGGATAAATGCAGGTCACGGCACTGTTTTCATTCAAACAGCAATGCTGGGGTGATGTACACTAGATGCAGTGACATGAATAAAGAGTCACTACATGACACTTTAGCAATGTTGAAAAATAAACAATGCCATACAATGCGCTGAAACACTCGCTGTTTAAGCTGGCATGCACAGTAAAACGCTGCAGGGTGGTTTGCAATTGTACCCCACCCCAGCTTCCATACTGCAGTGGGTCGTGCCAGTATCCATTCAGGCAAAGTCCAGGCATTTGCTGAGCACCCAAAATCTTGTTAGACGACATTCCAACACAGTTAATTTGTGTCATCTTATGAGATTTTGGGTACTTCCAGAATGGATGACTTTTCCCTCACCTAGATGCTGAAAGGGAAAGCTCGGGTAGGGGAAGTATACAAGTATATTAAGGCTATGTGTGTCTATGGAGTGTGGCTCCTTAGACGCTCACAGCTCCGGAGCAAGCACGCTTTGTGTGCCCCCATTGCAAGCAGCTTGCTATGGGGACACATGGAGAAGAGAGACAAACAGGATCAAGGCAATACCACTGCACAGAGAAGGTGAGTATAGCCTTGTTTATTATTTTTTAAAAGATTACCTTTAATAACAACTTTAAAGCGGGAGTCCGCCTTTTTTATTTTTTTTAAAAGCCAGCAGCTACAAATACTGCAGCTGCTGACTTTTAAAATAATGACACTTACCTGCCCAGCGCGCCCGTGATGTCGGCACCTGAAGCCGATCTCTCGATCGTCTCTCGGGTGCTGCCGCCGCCATCTTGGGTATGGGAATCAGGAAGTTGAGCCTTGCGGCTTCCCGGTTCCCTATTGCGCATGCGCGAGTCGTGCTGCGCAATAAGGATGGTCCCCGCTGTCTCTGGGATCCGTGTGTTTCCCAGCAGGCAGCGGGGGACCTTCGGAAAGGGGCGTAGATTCTGCGGAAAGGGACGTACCTTCTGCAGAATCTACGTCGGAAGTGGGTGCAGATACCTGTACTGTACAGGTACCTGCACCCCCCTGAAAGGTGCCAATTGTGGCGCCGGGGGGGGGGGGTTCCAATGAGCGGAAGCTCCACTTTAGGGTGGACCTCCACTTTAAGGAATTTATTGCTTATTAGTGCAGCTGAACAGTGTACATTCTGGAAATGTGTGCATGTGTTTAAGGTTAATATTCATTTAACTTGATAAACAAGGTGTAGCTGTGTTCATTGTGAATATCCATTCATACAGATTTTTTTTGCTTGAAAATGATTGAAGGAAATACAGCTTTCTCTTATTCACGTGAACAAGTGAACATTCATTTTGCAAAGTAATTATTGTCTCTTCCTTCAGTAAATAATTATCGTTATTTTAGCATTCTTATCCTCCCCTTTCTGAAACCAAGACAAGGTTAGTTTTATGTTGATTCCAGTCATCTGGCCAGTGGGTGTCTAAAATTGAAGCTCTCCAATGCTTGCCATTATTTTCCTAATGAGAAAGGTTCCTATCTTTTGTAAAAGTGAGCAAGTACTTGGAAGACAAGAGCATCACAAATACTATGTTAAACATCTGCAAATCTATTTTAAAAAGTGTATATATTAGGCTGCTTTCACACTGGGTGGGTGGACATTGACGGTAAAACGCTTCTAGTTTTAGGGGAACTTTACCGTAATTTTAGGGGTGCTTTTAACCCCCACTAGCGGCCAAATTGTTAAATGCACCCGTGTATCACCGCTGCCGAGGCGCTTTGCAGGCACTTCGGCAGCAGTGCCCATTCATTTCAATAGGCAGGGGTGGTGAAGAAGCAGTGTATACACACCGCTCCTTCACTGCCCCAAAGATGCTGTTTGCAGGACATTTTACGTCCTGCCAGCGCATCACCCCAGTGTGAATGCACTCGGGCTTTCACACTGGGACTACAAGGGAGGAGTGTTTCAGGAGCTTTACAGGCGCTATTTTTCAAAAGTGCCTAAAAAATGCCCTCAGTGTAAAAGGGGTCTTATAGATTTGACAGACGTCAGCATCAATTTACCAAGTATGTAGAATCTGTCTGTCTTGCCTCTAAATTACCCATACATTTTTTGTGCGGTTTTAGACTCTTTAACTTGGATCACTTTTTTTCCCAGGTGCAACATGAAGAATCAGCAACAGAAAGATTCAGATTTACCCAAAAGATTGATAACTTGGAAAGCTCGCTAAACATGGTAAGTAGTGACTGTGTTGTTTTTCTTGTGTTAAAGTGTACCTGCACAATACAAAAAATGACGCACTGATACCAATTTTAAACCCCGAGTTTTCTCAAGTACTCGCCATTACCGATACTTATTATTAGTGTCATGTGATGGCTTTTTTTTTTTTTATTAGGGCTCGTTTACACCCATTTCATATAGGTACGGGCCATGTGATTTGTAATCTTATACACTACAATTCACATGAAAATCGCACCTGAACTGCTGAACGAAATAGCATAGGACCGGCTTTGATATCACACTGCAAACTAGCCCACACATATGTGAACCCAGTCTGATCGTATCGGTTTTAGCATCAGCACATTTAAACAAGTACTGGTGCAAATGCTTAGCATTGTCGCCGATATCCATGCAACGATACCTAAATATAATAAAAAGCTTTAGTAACACTCGCGTTTTGATATCAGACATACACTGGCTTCATACCTGTATATTAAATGCAAGTTGAATTTTAACATAAAAAATTGAAAATACTGTATTTGTCCACTAGATGGCACAAGCATTAAAGAAATTTACTATCGTGCTTGATGCCATCTAGTGGCGAAGAGCCGTGTGTTTGTTTTTTTATTTATTTTCATTTTATATCAAATCAGTTTTTTGCCTCATTTACACAAAACCAATGTACTTTCATTTTCACTTTGTGCAGTATGTATACTTTCTAAATGCAAACAGATTGTCGTTTCTTTCATCAGGGGTTAGCAGGATGTATGTAGTCTAGACTACATACGTCCTGCTAATCCCTGATGAAAGAAACGACAATCGGCTCTGAAACGCGTCAGCTATAGGATATTGTATCTATACATGTTGTATATCTTGTTCTTCCAGTTGCCTACACCATGTTCAGTACTATTGCTGTTTTTATCTTTCAATAAATTTCTTGTATACATTTGCATTTTCTTTGGTGCCTTTAGTCCCACCGATAGGGGTTTCCCTTTTTTCTGTCTTATCTGGGATGTGGCACATTGGGGACTTTGTATCATCAGAACCTCTCTCATCCACCTACAGTGTTGTTTATTTGACTTATGTTTTGATGAGGTACTGTCGTAAGTGTATTTGTAAATTGGTGTTATAGCCGAACTCTGGGCAAATTGTTAAACAGATGCATGTAACGGAGCTGTTTTACCTCCCAAAGGATTTCTAATTCCAGTTCTGAGACTTGCACAGCTCTATCTGTCAGGGTATGAGAGCAATTTTTTTTTTCTCTGATGCATTTAGGTAAAACTTACTGGTTTAGTGCTTTCCCCAGCCTATGAGTGAAAGGAAAAGCCGCAGTAGCCGATAATCTAATCTTTTTGCCATCTTTGTTCTTTGCTCATATCAGCAGATTCCTTGTCAACACATTTGAATGCGGCACACCTGACTGACTCTCAGTCTGCATGCTGCTATGTAGGAGATTGCAAGAAGCTGATACCAAGTCAAATTCAGATACTTGCACTGCTTGCTTTAAAAGAAAAATGTTATTCTTTTTTGATTATTTTGGTTCTCGGCTTTCTGAGAGCTGGCCCCTCTTGGCAGTCAAAATACCCAAACAGCAGCTGCATCTGATTGGATGCAGAAGTTGTTCAGCTGAAAATTTTTCTCGACCAAAGCCATTTAAACCATTGAGTTTTGTGGAACAGAAGAGGGCTGGCAGAGCCAGACCCAGAGTGACATTTTTGCAGTGTCGCCAGCTTAGTTGCTGATGTCTGTATGCTCGCTCTTCAATACTTTGTCTCTGGTCCAAGACATGTATTCAGACAAGGACTACTGATACATAAGTAAAACAAGTGGTATAACAAATGGCATCGGAAATAAAGCAAAACAGTAGACATAGCTCAGGAAAAAATAAAGGATGGCACAACAGGAAAAATCCCATTTTAACTATACAAGGTGGAAAGCAGCACGTAGCCTGTAGCCCATGTAGATATGAAAGTAGTAAGGTAGAAAGCAGTAGCCTGCGAATCACTGCTATGGATCATAGACCAGGCTATACTCCATATAAACCAACCACAACAGACGACAAAATAATTTAACAAAGGAAAGAAGAAGAGATGCAATAGGAAGACCGAAGGGAGAATAAGGAGTAGGCAGCATGGGAACACTCAGACAGGTGTAGTAGTAATCAGAAAAGTTTACTTTAACATCCCTCTGGTGTTGAGAGAAGCTGGTTGATGCCCCATGAGATCATTCATAGCCAGGGACACACATTTATTGCATGGTGGGAGTCTGTTATCCTGCTTTTAGTCAAACCGCTTAGTAATGTTAGCTTTGACAGAGCCTCCGACGTGGAAATATTAACAGGGGAGTTTAAGGTGGACTTGTGTTAAACTATCCATATATACAGTATCTCACAAAAGTGAGTACAACCCTCAAATTTTTGTAAATATTTTAGTCTATTTTAGTCTATCTTTTCATTTGACAATGCTGAAGAAATGACACTTTGCTACAATGTAAAGTAGTGGGTGTACAACTTGTATAACAGTGTAAATTTGCTGTCCCCGCAAAATAACTCAACACACAGCCTTATTGTCTAAACCTCTGGCAACACAAGTGAGTACACCCCTAAGTGAAAATGTCCAAATTGTGCCCAATTAGCCATTTTCCCTCCTGAGCTGAGCTGCATCATGGTGGGCAAGACCATACAGTGGTTTACCAGGACAGGTTCCACTCCGAACAGGCCTCACCATGGTCAACCAAAGAAGTTGAGTGCATGTGCTCAGCGTCCTATCCAGAGGTTGTCTTTGGGCAATGGACATATAAGTTCTGCCAGCATTGCTGCAGAGGTTGAAGGGTTAGGGGATCAGCCTTTCAGTGCTCAGACCATACGCCGCACACTGCACCAAATTGGTCTGCATGGTTGTCATCCCAGAAGGAAGCCTCCTTCTTCTAAAGATGATGCACAAGAAAGCCCGCAAACAGTTTGCTGAAGACAAGCAGACTAAGCACATGGATTACTGGAACCATGTCCTGTGGTCTGATGAGATGAAGATATTTTGTTCAGATGGTGTCAAACGTGTGTGGCGGCAACCAGGTGAGGAGTACAAAGACAAGTGTGTCTTGCCTACAGTCAAGCATGGTGTTGGGAGTGTCATGGTCTGGGCTGTATGAGTGCTGCCGGCACTGGGGAGCTGCAGTGCATTGAGGGAACCACAAATGCCAACATGTACTGTGACATACTGAATTAGAGCATGATCCCCCTCCCTTCAGAGACTGGGCCACAGGGCAGTATTCCAACATAACGACCCCAAACACATCTCCAAGATGACCACTGCCTTGTTAAAGAAGCTGAGGGTAAAGGTGGATTATTGGAATCATGTCTTGTGGTCTGATGAGACCAAGATAAACTTATTCGGTTCAGATGGTGTCAAGCGTGTGTGGCGGCAACCAGATGAGGAGTACAAAGACAAGTGTGTCTTGCCTACAGTCAAGCATGGTGGTGGGAGTGTCATGGTCTGGGGCTGCATGAGTGTTGAAGCAGAGCATGATCCCCTCCCTTCGGAGACTGGGCCACAGGACAGTATTTCAATATAACAACCCCAAACACACCTCCAAGATGACCACTGCCTTGCTAAAGAAGCTGAGGTTAAAGGTGATGGACTGGCCAAGCATGCGCTGGAAAATAATACAGACCACACGAAATATTGACATTTTTGGCCTAATTTGGACATTTTCACTTAGGGGTGTGCTCAGTTGTTTTAGACATAAATGGCTGTGTGTTGAGTTATTCTGAGGGGACAGCAAATTTATACTGTTATACAAGCTGTACACTCACTACTTTACATTGTAGCAAAGTGTCGCTTCTTCAGTGTTGTCACATGAAAAGATATAATAAAATATTTTCAAAAACGTGAGGGGTGTACTCAGTTTTGTGAGTTACTGTTATGTTGGTATTGATATTGTGAATCTGATCTGTAGGTCTACTTTATTTTCCTCCACTAAGACACATAAGAAAATTTTCTGTGCCTTCTTTTGACTCAGCTGGAAACTGAACGGTCCGAATTAAAAGCCACTATATCTGAGCTGAAGGAAACGATATCGTCTTTACAAAATGCAAATCGATCACAGTCAGTTAATTTGGCTCAAACCCTGGATGACTCTTCGCAGTATAAAGCTGATCTAAACTCTCTAAGGTTCGTGGCATATTTTATTAATGGATTTTAATGTTTATGGCGAAAAAGTACTGCATTCCACCAATGTATGTATACTGCCATAGATCCTTGTTCATGTTCTGCAATGCAGGTTACTTAATGAACAACTTCAGAAATCTTTGGAAGACCTCCAGAATCGTCTCTCTATGAAATTCAACGAACTGCATTTATCACAGGAAGAAATTGTAGCGTTGGAGGAAAGAATAGGTAAATTGCACTTATTAGTAACAATGTACTCTGTATGTATTATCTTTTACCTTCTAGATTCCTAGACAGACTTTTCTCTGACAGCTGTTGAAAGGCTTTAAAGTGGTTGTAAACCCTTACAACACACTTTGACCTACCGGTAAGCCTAGATTAAGGCTTACCTGTAGGTCCAAGAAATATCTCCTAATCCTACACGGTTTAGGAGATATTTGCCGAAAGACAGGCACCGCTGTCTACGGTGCATGCGCCGTAGACAACGGCGCACTGAGCTCGCCGCAGTCAACGGCGATATGCCGCAAGTGGCGGCTTCCGTGCGTATGGGCGGGAGTGACGTCATCGCGGCTTCACCGAATGACAGAGGCGGAGCAGCGAGACCCACCGAGAAGATAGATGCGGACTACAGGGGACAGCGGTGACTTCGCTGGCTCCTGTGTCAGGTAAGTGACACATAATGGACTACTATGCGATGCATAGTAGTCCATCATGCTTTACCTTTGCAGGGAATGAAAGAGGAAGTAAACCCATCAGGGTTTACTTCCTCTTTAAACAGCCACTTTTATAATGCTTGGGGTGAATGATAAACCCAGCTGTATGTTTACTAAATCATCGCAATTTATCTTCTCTGTACAGCAGTTTATGTAGCTGTGATGAGAAGCATGGATGATGTTCTCTGCTTCTCATCACAGCAGAGTGAGAAGCACCCAGTCAAATAAATGGAAACATGTTCATCACAAATAACTTTGAAAGAAGTGGAGTTCAGGCAGATTCTGTTGTCCAAACTGAGGGCATGTTCACACTATAATGCAGTGTGGGAGAGCCGCATTCTCCCGTGGCTTCTTGCACCACATTCTGATCGCAATGCACTTGCAATCTGCTCGGGGTGGGGTAGTTCAAATTGATGACCCCCAAAAGCAGGTCACAAATGCATTGCGTTTGACCGGATTGCATAGTACAAAAGTACTATGTGATACAGTCGCCTCCTGTTCAAAAGGTAGTGCAGCACGTGTGGTGTGATTTCAGCCTATTCAAAATTAATACGGCTGATATCGCGTTGCACAGAATTCTGTAAAATTCCCATGCAGTGCCTAGTGTGAATGGGCTCTTAAACAGCCCCATACCAACTTCTCCCCTCAATGAAACCGAGAACCGTGCACTACCCAAATTCCTCCACTAGATGTCAGGCTTCTCAATATATTCACAATACTAATAGATATACAGATGACAGAATGGCATTTTTTTTAACCTACATGCTAATGAAATGCAACGTGCCCACAAAGGACAGCTCTTGTAAAGTCAATTATAAAGACATAAATTCTGTTAAAAAAAAAAACATTCAAATTGTTGCAGTAAATCCTATAATGTATATAAAGGTAATCCTATAAAAATAGTTATACCCTGATCAAAATTACATCTAATAACTATTACCCAATAACCAATTCAGGGCTTAACATTTAACCCTTTCAATTGCTTTTAATCGATTTGAGAAGATCCATTTGATCTTGTTCCTGGATTTTTTTTCCTTCGCATCTTAGACCCTCACCAAAGTGTCCTGAAAGGTTGTGTTTGTTTTCTTAATATGATTTGATGTGTTCTCCCAGTCTTTGTTGAAGCCTCCTAGCAGTTCTACCCACATATTGGTCCCCACTAATACGTTATAAAGCATAAGTAAAATGCATCATACAGCACATGATAAATCTCTTGGTGTTGTTGGTTTTGACAGTAGTATAAGGCTTCTTGCACACTGGAGCATATACCCGCTGTGTCTCCCTCCTGGAATCTTTTTGCAAGCCAGGAAGCACAGGTGCAGGGTCCAGCAGTAATAGGTTACACCCTGAACACAGTGAAGTATCGTGAAAGCTATACTGTTGGTGCTAAGTGAACCTTTAATATCATCCACCTAGGTTTTTCATCCACTTCAATTAGGGTTTGGAACATTTTACACTCTCAGTAGTATCTTAGTACAAAGTGTTGGAAACTGCAGCAGTAGGTTCATCTACAGAATGTTAATATTTCTAAACCCTAAGCAGTATAGACCAGAGTATTCTTAACATGAATCGATTTTGTTTTGGCCCAAAGGGGAATTAAATCAAAAGGTATCTGCACAAACCACGGAAATGGCCATGCTAAGAAATACTGTTTCCGTGTTGGACAAAGAGAAAGATAAACTACAGGAAACCGTGGATGAGAAGACTGAGCGTGTTGCTTGCCTGGAGGACAACCTGGAAAATAAGGTATGTTGGGTATGCCAGGGATGTTTATTAAGCTAAAAAAACATGTTATGTTATTTACCATTCTCTACTTTCTGTACTCATTAACTGCATAGACAAAAGGGGATTTAATAAAGTAGTTAGGACTGTTCCATTTGAAAAATTAGCACTGACTGAGCTTTAGTAGAAAATTGAAACACTGAGTACCCAATCATGTAAAAGGGGAATATTGGGGAGATTTACTAGAATTGTTGCACACAAAATCTGATGCAGCTGTGCATAGTACTCATTCAGCTTGTTCAATTACGCTTTGACAATGAGCCTAGGTTCACACTGATCTCGCACGTTTTCAAACCTGCATGTCAGTCCGACTTTGGAAGTGATCTCCGAGATGTCTGTGTGGGTTCCTGCACAGAAGTCTATTGAAATCGCCTTTGTAGATGCCAAAAGTAGTACAGGAACTACTTTTGGGAATCCATGCAACGCTGCAAAGTAGTCGCTGCACCGGTTCGGATGCTGCCATTGCCGGCAATAGCGGCCGATTTGGCATGCGATTTGGCATGTCAAATCGCATGCCAAATTGGATCAATGTGAACGTGGGCTAAAACCTAGAAGATGATTGGGTATTGTATACAATTTTACCAGATTCTGTGTACACCGGTTTTAGTAAATCTCCCCCATTATGTGGTATTATTCCTGCACATTAATGATTGACCGAAATGAATACAAATTCACCATATTTACAAAGCATGAATATCTACTCTGTTGGTATGAACTTAGACAACCTCTGCTCCTTTTAAACATCTGCTACTCCTTTAGTAAATTAAACCCTGTGCTATCTCTATTTCTAAGGGTTGGGTATATGGGCTACATTGAGGTTAGAATCAGTAAGTGATAATTTATCATGCCTAATAAATGTTGGTGGGTTTTAAAAGATGGATACATAATGTATGTGGTAAAAGTTGCTATTGCTAAAAAAAAAAAATAGGCATGACAACATTTCTGGCATGAAAAAATGTATATACATGCCGATTTTCTGAATCTGAAATGTATACATCTCCTATGTTGCATCAGAGCAGCCAGGAGCTCTGAAGGAACAATTTTAGATCATTGGCGCCTACATAATGCTGAAAA